>NC_057813.1:319244110-319539367 GCF_018294505.1 Triticum aestivum | reverse complement strand
TTTATGGGGCAATGCTCTATTATGATGATCATCACACTTTTATTTACTTACAACCCAATATTACAACTCAATACTAGAACAAAGATATGACTCTATATGAATGCCTCCGGTGGTGTACCGGGATGTGCATTGATCTAGCATAGCAAAGATATCCAAAAATGGATAAGCCATGAAAACATCATGCTAGCTATCTTACGATCATGCAAGGCAATATGACAATGAATGCTCAAGTCATGTATATGATGATGATGATGGAAGTTGCATGGAAATATATCTCGGAATGGCTATGGAAATGCCATGATAGGTAGGTATGGTGGCTGTTTTGAGGAAGATATAAGGAGGCTTATGTGTGATAGAGCGTATCATATCACGGGGTTTGGATGCACCGGCGAAGTTTGCACCAACTCTCAAGGTGAGAAAGGGCAATGCACAGTACCGAAGAGGCTAGCAATGATGGAAGGGTGAGAGTGTGTATAATCCATGGACTCAACATTAGTCATAAAGAAATCACATACTTATTGCAAAAATCTATTAGCCATCGAAACAAAGTACTACGTGCATGCTCCTAGGGGGATAGATAGGAAAAGACCATCGCTCGTCCCCGACCGCCACTCATAAGGAAGACAATCAATAAATACCTCATGCTCCAACTTCTTTACATAACGGTTCACCATACGTGCATGCTACGGGAATCACAAACCTCAACACAAGTATTTCTACTAATACACAACTACCCACTAGCATGAATCTAATATCACCACCTTTATATCGCAAAACTATTGCAAGGAATCAAACATATCATATTCAGTGATCCACAAGTTTATGTAGGATTTTATGACTAACCATGTGAATGACCAATTCCTGTCATCTCTCTAAATAGTAATAAGTGAAGCAAGAGAGTTTAATTCTTTCTACAAAAGATATGCCCATGCTCTAACAAATATAAGTAAAGCAAAATAGCATTCTACAAATGGCGGTTTTCTATATGAAGAGAAACAGGCAATCCAAACTTCAAATGGTATAAGTGAAGCACATGAAGCATTCTATAAAGCCACACTCAAAAGATTTAAGTGAAGTGCAATGAGCATTCTATAAATCAACCAAGGACTATCTCATACCAGCATGGTTCATAAAAGAAAATTTAAAACTAAATGCAAAAGACGCTCCAAGACTTGCACATATCGCATGAACGAAACGAATCCGAAAACATACTGATACTTGTTGAAGAAAGAGGGGATGCCTTTCGGGGCATCCCCAAGCTTAGACGCTTGAGTCTCCTTGAATATTTACTTGGGGTGCCTTGGTCATCCCCAAGCTTGAGCTCTTGCCTCTCTTCCTTTTCCTCATATCGAGACCTCCTCGATCAAACACTTCATCCACACAAAACTTCAACAGAAAACTCGGTAAGATCCATTAGTATAATAAAGCAAATCACTACTCTACGTACTGTTGCAAACCAATTCATATTTTGTTCTTGCATTT
This sequence comes from Triticum aestivum, assembly GCF_018294505.1. Classification (NCBI taxonomy): domain Eukaryota; kingdom Viridiplantae; phylum Streptophyta; class Magnoliopsida; order Poales; family Poaceae; genus Triticum; species Triticum aestivum. Next base: position 319,537,885 of record NC_057813.1, on the reverse strand, counting down.
TGTCTACTGTAATATAACTTTTCCATGGCTTAATCCACTGATAGAAATTGATAGTTTCATCAAAACAAGTAAACTATGCATCAAAAGTAGAATCTGTCAAAAACAGAACAGTCTGTAGCAATCTGAACATTCACCATACTTTTGGTACCCCAAAAATTCTACCAAAATTAGGAAAAATAAACAATTTTTATATAAAGACAGTGCAAGAAAGAATCAGAACCGTTTGACGTACCAGTAAAAAATGTAAAATCATGCGCTACAGCCAAAGTTTCTGTCCTGCACCGCACAAACCAACAAGCATTGTAAACAACCTAAAGGCAAACCTTGGCACATTATTTTTATAATACAATGGAATTGTACAAAGGGGATAATTATTTTTGATGAAAAGTTTCTATAATTAAGATTCACAAAGTTTCCGTGAGCATGAACAAAGTTCAAGGAGCTCTCCCACTTTAATAGTGCTTGTCTTTCTTACTTTCACTCTCCTTTTTGAAAAGCTTTGGGTTCCCCTCTTTATTTTTTTGTTTTTAAACTATATAAAAGCACTCAACAGAAATAAATGACTCTCTAAAACTTCCGGGTTGTCTCCCTGGCAGCGCTTTCTTTAAAGCCATTAAGCTAGGCATATAGTGCTCAAGTAATGGATCCACCCGGATCCCAAGGTATATCAAAGCCAATTTTAATTAACAATGATTTGTAATTTAGTAGTGAGCACAAAGTACCATATATCATGCAACAACGAAGTCTAACTCTCTCCCTATGCATCGGCATGTCATGAAAGAACAATTCATGCACACATAGTAAAGGCCAATGCATAGTATAAGCAGTTTCTTGCAATTCTATCATATTGGAAACATAAAGAGGCGGAGATGTAGTTCCTCTCTCATAATAATTGCAAGTAGGAGCAGAAAGCACATGCATATTATATTTATCAAAATCATCATGTGTAGTAGTAAAACACAACCCATCAATATAATCCTTAATAAGTGCAAACTTCTCTGATCTAGTGTAGTCGGGAGAATTCAAAAAGATAATAGGACTATCATGCGAGAGCAACAATTTCATGTTTAACATAAGGAACTATAGCAAGTTCATATCCATAAGCATAATTCATATTGGCATATTGGCCACAAGCATAGCAAGCATCATCAAAAAGGGATATTTCAAGAGAATCAATGGGATCATAACAATCATCATAGCAATCATCCTTCGGTAAGCACGAAGGAAAATTAAACAATGTATGAGTTGAAGAGTTACTCTCATTAGAAGGTGGGCACGGGTAGCTAATCCACTCTTCCTCCTTTTGTTCTTCGCTCTCCTCATCATCTTTTTCATCCAATGAGCTCACAGTTTCATCAATTTCTTCTTCCATAGACTCCTGCAAAATATTAGTCTCTTCTTGGACAGCGGAGACTTTCTCAATAAATGCATCAATATCGGAATTGTATTCATAATTCTCATAACAATATTTAAGGATAGCTAAATTTTCAGGTCTATAAACTGAATCATCAAAATCTTCAAACTCTTTAAACAAAGATTCAATTTCATAAGCACCCATAAAAGCAACAAATTCTTCTATTTGTTCCACATCATAGTAATCATATATACCATTAGCATAAGAAGCCAAGGTTTTATCATCTTTAAATTTTCATGAAAAGGGAAGGTGTGGAGCCTTCATCCTATAGCAACAAGTATAATCATATTTCAAGCATAGTTCCCAAGCATACCAATGCAACATATGAATTTGATCCCATAATAGTTTTCCTTTTTGTGTCCAGCGATAATCCCTAAAGTATTCACTTTGATCCAACGTGTCTCCCATAACATAATTGAATGGGGTTTTCTCAGGATTATCAAAGTAGTGAATATTCTCGAGGGTTTTAGGAGGTTCCCCATCTCCATGAGTAGCAAGTATACCTAATTTTTTTTGGTATTTCGTGTTTCATATCCATAACTAAAGATAGAGAACAACTTAGAGCAGCAAATAAAAATTACTTAGTGATAAAGCAACCAAGCACACACGAGAATATTCACCCCACGCTATGACTCCCCGGCAACGGCGCCAGAAAAATGTCTTGATAACCCACAAGTATAGGGGATCAATTGTAGCCTCATTCGATAAGTAAGAGTGTCGAACCCAACGAGGAGCTAAAGGTAGAACAAATATTCCCTCAAGTTCTATCGACCACCGATACAACTCTACGCACGCTTAACGTTCGCTGTACCTAAAACAAGTATGAAACTAGAAGGACTTTGTAGGTGTTGTTGGATAGGTTTGTAAGATAATAAAGAGCACATAAATAAAAATTAGGGGCTGTTTAGATAAAGAAGCAATAAATTAAATATAGCGAGTGTGGAAAAGTGGTGGTAGGAGTTGTGAAATTGTCCCTAAGCAATTGACTACTTTACTAGACCGATAGCAAGTTTTATGTGAGAGAGGCATAAGCTAACATACTTTCTCTTCTTGGATCATATGCACTTATGATTGGAACTCTAGCAAGCATCCGCAACTACTAAAGATCATTAAGGTAAAACAAAACCATAGCATTAAAGTATCAAGTCCCCTTTATACCATACGCCACAACCCCCTTACTTGGGTTTATGCTTCTGTCACTCAAGCAACCCACTATAAGTGAATCATGAACGTATTGCAACACCCTATAGCGGGTGATGAGGACATCAATACCATTGTTACACCCACATCCCCTGCTGCTATACATACTGGATCAATTACTAGAGCTCGCGCACGCCAACTAAATTACCAGGTACTTCTGTTTCTTGGTAATGATTCTAATGTTCATGAGAATATGGTGTTGCCTAAATTGGATACATTTGTTTTGCTTACAAATGAAGGGCCTAGCTTGGAGAAGGATGTACATTGGAGCAAGAACATGCATGGAGATGATGGCATGCGCAAGGGGAACAAGAACGGAGTTACAAGTGACGATTTCAGGGCTTTGAAGCCACCATAACGAGTGCTTGAAGCCTTGGACGAAATATACAAGATGCCACTTCATATATTTCGTCCAGAGGCTATTCTAGGTGCTGCGTCACCTTTTTATTGGGCCAGGCCCATGTAATTTTGAAATACATAAGTATACGCTATTTTTAGAGTCCGTATGTGTGGGGAAACAAGAGATAGGGTTGGTTTCGGACCCCTCCACCACGGGCCACGAAATCCCCCCCCCCCTTCCTCCATATATAAAGCCCTTAGGGCACCGTTTAGACTTTGGGGTTTTTTTAGATTAAAAGTTCGCCATAGCTGCAACTCCGCGTACTTCGTTTGTGTTCAACGACCAGACAAAGGCGTCACAGAACCCCACATTAATAAAGCTTTCCTATGTTATTCGCAATATCCAGATGGCAATCTTAGTTTCTTGCTTGTTCTTCGTTTGCTTGCAGGAAATAGACCTTCGTGGTCAGGTTGATCGTGCTCCGGTGTGGTCAATAACCTCTCGGAGTTGGTTTAGCGATTGCTAAGGCGTGACGTCCTCGCACGTTCGTAGTCGGATCGTCAAAGTCGACTTCCACCAAAACGATAGCCACCATCTCATCAAAAGACTGGACACCTTTGCCTCTATCAAGTGGTATCAGATTTTCAGGTTGCTCGGTGAGATTTTACAGTTTTTCGTAGTTTAGATCATGTCTATTCTTCATACCTACAGTCCACGAAAAAGCCAAAAAAATTAGGGTTAGTTCATCATATCCAAACCAATCTAAGCCATTGCATAGTCTTTTCAGTATTTCCGTTTTTGAATTTGCGGTTGCTTCGTCGTGTCAAGTTGCTGGTCTTAGCGTCTAGTCCTTTAGAGTTTCGAGTTCTGTTCACAGGTTGTCACGTATTCGCTGCCATATATCACCACCGCATCATCATCATTGCTGCTTCCATATACCACCACCGCACCAACTTCATCACCGCTGCCATATACCACCATCACATATTCACCGCCAATCCGAGTCCATATACGCCACCACAAATCTGCCGCCATCACGCTAATCCGAGTCCACCTGCAACATATATCTGCCACCAGTCCGAGTTCCACCAGATTCATCTCCGCCACCAGTCCGAGTTCCACCAGATTCATCTCTGCCACCAGTCCTAGTCCAAGTCTAGTATTTCGTTACTCTGTTTTGGATTTCAAGATCACACCATACTCCGAGTCGTGATAGAGTAGGACTCCCGAACTTTCGTGCTACCCGCAGTAGAAAAAATAGTTCCAGTTTCAAAAAAAACTAAGTCTGGAAAATTCTGGCTAGGCAGTTTCTAGATCATTTGTAGACTTTTACGAAAAAATTTGTTGCAGAGCAAAAAAAGAGGAAAAAGTGCAAAAAAAGTGAAAAAAAGGAAAAAAATTCAGAGCGTGCTCCTCTCGTGTTTACGTGCAGCGTCGTGATTTTGTTAGTGTTCTAGGCTCGTGTCTCTAGCACGGTCTAGCCTAGAACCAGCACAGTACCGTCGTTGAGCATTTCTTCAACTTTGCATCTCTAAATTGATTATTGCTGACCCTTATTCCTACCATATTATAAGCCTTCCCAGCTCCACTTACATCTACGTCGTGCGTTTGACTCTCCCTGGTAATCGCTCTATCCAAGCTTTGAGAGTTTTGCCTACAACGGTTGCCGATCACCACCTGCTGCTGGGTAAGAACTGGTAAGAATTTGAGATTCGCTTGACGGATTTGTGACACCCCACCACTACCATATTCCAGTAGTCTGGATCATATTCTTGTCTGTTTCTATTGCTGCTAACTATGGCAGGAACACAAGCCGACGAGATTGGCTAGGAGAACATGACGAACAAGGAGCTTCATGATAAGTTTCATCAAATGTTGGGTCAACAGGTGGAAGACGTGATGGTCAGCTTTGGAAAGGCAATGGAGAAGATGGATGACATTGAGAAGTCAATTGACACCAAGTTAGACGCCAAGTTTGATGAATTACTCAAACATCTCCCACAACCAGCTCTACGCCGCGATACAGTAGGGCGAGCATAGTGTGTTCCTATTGAGCCAAGACAAAATTCTGGTGCCGCTGCTACTGCTGTTGGTGCTTCTGTAGCTCCTACTGCTACTGCAGAGGTGGAGGACTATTACAAGGATGAGGTTGATCAAAATCAGAACTACGTGCAGCCACCAGCACCACCACTAGCAGGTCGACCTCAGTTATATATTCGCAACGGTAGGCCTGCACTACCACCTCAGGTACGAGATAATGACCATATTCCTAAACTGAAATTGAATATTCCACCATCTGAGGGTAGGTATGTTCCTGATATATATCTTACTTGGGAGTTAGAAACTGAACAACATTTTACATGTTTACAATATCCCGAGGAGAGACGGGTTGCTGTTGTTGTTTGTGTTTTCACTAGTTTTGCATGTGTATGGTGGTCTGAACATTGTAGATTATATCATATTCCAACTACTTGGGCTGCTTTGAAAACTGCTATGCGTACTCGTTGGGTTCCACCATATTATCAATGTGAATTGCTTCAAAAATTGCAGCGTTTAAGACAAGGGAAAAATTCTGTAGAAGAATATTATCAGGAATTACAAACTGGCATGATTAGATGTGGTATTATTGAGGAGAATGAAGCTATGCTTGCACGTTTTATGGGTGGATTAATAGAGAGATTCAGACCATTCTAGAGTATAAGGAGTATACTAATATCACTCGTTTATTCCATCTTGCTTGCAAAGCTGAACGTGAAGTGCAGGATCGACAAGCATTGGCGCGAACTAACTTTTCTGCAGGCCGACCTTCATCATGGACACCACGTGCATCTTCTACTTCAACTGCACTAGCACCTCCATCAGGTGCCACCTACAGCCGTGATACAAGAAAGCAGGCACAACCACCATTATCTGCCAAGAGCGCACCTGCCGGGCCTGCACAGAGTTCTTCTTCTTCCATGGCATCAACAGGGCACACAAGTGATATTATTTGTCGTCGTTGTAAGGGCAGAGGTCATTATGCAAGAGAATGCAAATCTCAGTGTGTGATGATTGCTACTGAGGATGGTGGGTATGAGGCCACTAGTGACTACGATGAGGAGACTTTGGATCTTATTACACGTGAAGAACATGGTGGAGATGATTCTGATCATGAGACACAATACATGGCTCCTGAAGACACTGACAGGTATGAATGTTTAGTTGCTCAATGTGTTTTGAGAGTGCAGGTCACACAAGCTGAGCAAAATCAGAGGCAGAATTGGTTCCATACAAAGGGAGTTGTGAAGGAATGGTCTGTGCGCGTCATCATAGACGGAGGGAGCTGCAACAACTTGGCTAGCATGGAGATGGTGGAGAAGCTATCTCTCACCACAAGACCACATCCACATCCTTACTACATCCAATGGTTCAACAACAGCGGCGAGGTTAATGTTGGGGGGATGAACCCCAGGCAGGTAATGGAACCCAGATCTATTTCAAAAACAGCGGGGCCCGCATCGCCCCACAAACCAGCGTGCGCCAGGCCGGGTCGCTCAACCCGGCAAGGCGCGCAATCCGGCCAAGACCCTCGACTCAGCAAGGTACGTCGACCCGGACGCAGCGGCTGGCGCAAGGCAACTCAGCCCGGCGCAACCTAGGCTTCCCCAGCAAGCCAACCCACCCGTGGCGTCCACGCCAACCCAGCCACGGGTCAGCTCACGTCCCATCCAGGCCGTACGATGGGACGAGACCTCAATCACCGATGACCAAGACTACAGTGACCCCGCGCATGCCCGTGGTCAGCCGGAGCGTGGCAACAGTGCCCCTTACCTACCCGCTGACCAGGGCTGGCACGACAACAGTGTTCCCGCCCTCACCGCTGATGGCAGCAAGCGGCGGCCTGACGGAGAACACTGTGCGCGGCTCGACTCGGCCACGCCATGAAGATCGACAAGACGGCGCACAGTCCCCCTAGGCACGCGGGGCCCACACCTAGGGGAACCCGGCGAACCACAAGCCCCCAAGCGGGACCAAGCCCGGTACCCCGGACGCCGACGATACGGACCCAGCGACTCGGCATATTACCATTGTAACCCTGGGCGGGTTGATCTATAAAACCCCCAGGAGTCCACGCCTACAGGGCATGATATGTGAGATCCCCGGCATGCAAAGGCAAGCAAGATAGGACTAGCCACTAGATAGCAACGCCAGAGAGAAGGAGCGGCCCGAGCCTTGGCCAGCCTCCTTCCTCCTCCATACAGCTCCAGGAGCGACATTGTACTATCGACCATCCAACTAAACTCGGCAGGACTAGGGGTGGTATCTCTCCGGAGAGCCCCGAACCTGGGTATGTCCAGCGTCCCGCGCCTGCGCATATCAACCTCGCCTCCGAAGCCCACCAGCGCCCTCGAGCCTCCTCCTCTCTTTAGCCATCTGAGGGAGTCCTGGATTAGGGGGTGTCCGGATGACCGGACTATGACCTTTGGCCGGACTCCTGGACTATGAAGATACAAGATTGAAGACTTCGTCCCGTGTCCGGATGGGACTTTCCTTGGTGTGGAAGGCAAGCTTGGCGATATGGATATGTAGATCTCCTCCCATTGTAACCGACTCTGTGTAACCCTAGCCCTCTCCTGTGTCTATATAAACCGGAGGGTTTTAGTCCGTAGGATGAACAACAATCATACCATAGGCTAGCTTCTAGGGTTTAGCCTCTCTGATCTCATGGTAGATCTACTCTTGTACTACCCATATCATCAATATTAATCAAGCAGGAGTAGGGTTTTACCTCCATCGAGAGGGCCCGAACCTGGGTAAAAACATCGTGTCCCCTGTCTCCTATTACCATCCGCCTAGACGCACAGTTCGGGACCCCCTACCCGAGATCCGCCGGTTTTGACACCGACATTGGTGCTTTCAATGAGAGTTCCTCTGTGTCATCATATTTAGGCCCGATGGCTCCTCCGATCATCAACAACGACGCGGTCCAGGGTGAGACTTTTCTCCCCGGACGGATCTTCGTATTCGGCGGCTTTGCACTGCGGGCCAATTCGCTTGGCCATCTGGAGCAGATTGAAAGCTACGCCCCTGGCCATCAGGTCAGATTTGGAAGCTTGAACTACACGGCCGACATCCGCGGAGACTTGATCTTCGACGGATTCGAGCCACGGCCAGGCGCGCCGCACTGTCGCGATGGGCATGATCTAGCTCTGCCGCCGAATAGTGCCCAGGAGGCCGCCCCGGTGTCCGCTCTGACCCTTAGTTCGGAGCCGACTGCGCCAATCAAGGATGGATGGCTAGACACCGCCTCAGGGGCTGCAACCTCGGTATGTCCAGCATCCCGCGCCCGCGCATATCAACCTCGCCTCTGAAGCCCACCAGCGCCCTCGAGCCTCCTCCTCTCTTTAGCCGTCCCTTGGCATCTGCCGTGCACCCACCACGACAGTTGGCGCCCACCGTGGGGCAGCTCGAGGAGCTGGCCAGAAGCATGCTTCGGACGGGGCCCTTCTCCTACTCCGACGAGTCCGTCGCTCTGGCGGACGACGTCATCGGCGTGCTCGCCACCTCCTTCATCGTGTTGCGCATCTCCGACGTGCTCGTGGCCGACGAGTACCCCAGCGAGGTGCTCAGCTACTCCAACTCCCCGCTCTCTCTCAGCAGCAGATTCACTGCCGGGGCGATGGACGCCCACGTGGAGGTCTTCGTCACCGGTGATGGCGCCTCTTCCTCGTCGAGCAAGGCGAGAAGAGTCGCCGAAGCCGCGGGCGCCACGGCACGGACGAAGCTATCTGACCCGCTGCGCGCCGTGATGCAGACCCTCTGCATCCCCATCGGCACCGACATCGACGCCACCAACGTCGCTGAAGCCCAAACCGAGCTCGAGGACAGGCGCCAGCAAATGCTGGACCTATCCGAGACGCTGGCCACCACTAGGCACCGCCTGGAAGCTGCTCAGATGGAGCACGACGCCGCCCATGGATTCACGCCCGCCGCGGCCGAGCCAAGCCGGGCCGCCGATACTCATGCCCGGGGAGGAGTGATCGGTCGGGCCTTTGGCACCATCCGAACCGTCTACGAGACCCCAGTCAAGAACATGTGCGTTGTAGAGGCAGCCGCGGTCGGCCTCGACCAACTCACAGGCGAGGAGCTCAAGGAGCGCATCGGGCGGATGCGCGAGCTCCTCCACACCGCCAACACCCAGCAGGATCACCTCAACCAGCTCGCCAAGCCGGCGGGGTCCGGCTTCGCCCGCCTTGGCGGACCTAGCGAACTCCTGCACACGGACTCCTCGCTGCCCGGCAAGGCGCACTTCGGCCAAGCCCGGACCCGGCGCAACCCGGCCGGCACCGCCGCCAATGCTCTGGGCAACGAGCCCGCCCTAGAGACCCAGTGCGGACCCGGCCAGCCTAGCCAACGTCCGGCTCCAGCCGACCCGCCCTCTCGGGGCCTAGCCGCTAGTCGACTCGGTCCGTGTGCCATCGATGACGCCGACGCGCGCCACCACATCGATCAGCTCGCTCGCTCCCTGGAGGTGGAGGAGAGCGGCGCTATCGGGCCGGCGTTTTTAGGCCCACGCATCCGGGAGGAGCCCTTCCCGAAGGGATTCGTGCTTCCCCGCGACACCCCCAAGTACAATGGGACTGTGAAGCCAGAAGACTGGCTCACCAACTACACCACGGCCATTGGCATCACCGGTGCCAATCGTCATCTCGCCGTGTGCTACGCACCGCTCATGCTCCAAGGATCGGCTCGCACAGGGTTGAACAGCCTGCCGATGGGCAGCATCAACGCATGGGTCAATTTCGAGGAAGCATTTGTCCGCAACTTCACGGGGACGTACAAGCAGCCCGGTCGCCCCAGCCAGCTCGCCATGTGCATGCAGGGGCCGACGGAAACCGGCCGCGAGTACCTTGCACGCTGGACCGAGCTCCGGAACAGCTGCGAGGGCGTCCATGAAGTCCAGGCAATCCAATGCTTCGTCAGCGGGTGCCGAGACGGCACCTTCCTCAAGCACAAGCTTCTACGCTCCGAGTCGGCCACCATGGCCGCGCTCATAGTGACGGAGGACAAGTACACCAACGCCGACTCCGCCATGAAGATCCAGGTGGCGCTGGATGAGGCCGGCAAGGCGAAGCCGGTCCCTCCATAGAAGCCGGCCGGCGAAAGCAGCCAGCAACAACACCACGAGAACAACAAGCGCAAGGCCGAGCAGCCGGCGCAACGCCACGACAACTGGCTCGTCGCGACTGCCGAGCCCGTGGCGGACCCGGCAGCAAAGTGCCGGCAGACCGGCAAGATGGCATGGCAGCCCGCCATGAGCTTTGAAGAGATGCTCGACGCCCCATGCAAGCACCACAGCGGCACAAGACCCTCCATGCACACGCTTCAACAGTGCGTCATCACCAAGCGCATCATGAGGGGCAACGTTCCGCCTCCTCTGGCTCCGGCTCTGGCTCCGGGCGCGGGGCAGCCGCCTCCGCCTCCGCCTCCACCGCCGCCTCCCGCCGGCGGCGATGCGGAATGACGCCTACCCGGACCAGAACGCGGCCTACGTCGTCTTCACCAGCGTCGGCAATGACAAGCGCAGCGAGCGCCTCCTCCGGCAGGAGGTCAACACCATCGTCCCGGCCAAGACAAATTTCATGCTTTGGTTGGATCGCCCGATCACCTGGACCCGGGAGGATCACCCGGCAGTCATGCCGAGTCCGGGTGGATACACCCTCGTCCTCAACCATACCATCGTCGCGCGGGGCACCTGCAAGTTCTCCCGGGTCCTCATCAACGGCGGCAGCAGCATCAACATCCTCTACCGCCACACGATGACCAAGCTCGGCCTCAAGGCCGAGGACCTGGAGCCAACCCGAACAGTCTTCCACGGCATCGTACCCGGCCTCTCCTGTTCACCCATTGGCCGAGTCCGGCTCGACGTCCTATTCGGCGACAGCAGCCACTTCCGACGCGAACCGATCTGGTTTGAGGTGGTGGCTCTCCAGCGCGTATCATGCGCTGCTGGGCCGTGCCGCGCTCGCCAAGTTCATGGCGGTCCCCCACTACGCGTACCTGAAGATGAAGATGCCAGGTCCCAAGGGCCTCATTACCATCACCGGCGACTACCGCAAGTCTCTGGTGTGCGCCCGAGACGGCACCAAGCTGGCTAAGTCGCTGGTCATTGCCGAGGAGCAGCGCCAGCTCGTCCGGATCGTCGCCCTGGCCGGCGAGGCCTCTGGCGCGTCAATTCCGACCCTGGACTCGGCAGATGAGGCCGCCTTCAAGCCCTCCAAGGAAACCAAGAAAGTGAAGCTGAACCCAGAAGACCCCAGCTGCAGCAAGTACGTTGTCGTAGGCGCCCGCCTCGACAGCAAATAGGAAGGCGAGCTCATCGACTTCCTCCGTGAGAACCGGGATATCTCCGCATGGACCCCCAAAGACATGTCGGGTATCCCAAGGAAGTACGCCGAGCACAAACTCCACGTCCGCAAGGACGCCAAGCCTGTCCGTCAACCCCTCCGTCGATTTTCCAAAGAGAAGAGAAGAACCATTGGTGAAGAGGTCGTCAAGCTCTTGGCGGTCGGCTTCATAATGGAAGTGTTTCACCCCGAGTGGCTGGCCAACCCAGTCCTCGTCCTACAGAAGAACAAGACCTGGCGCATGTGTATCGACTACACCAGCCTCAACAAGGCATGTCCCAAGGATCCGTTCGTACTCCCGCGGATCGACCATGTCATCAACTCGGCCGCCGGGTGCGAGCTGCTGTCCTTCCTGGACGCCTACTTCGGCTATCACCAGATCAAGCTGGACCCGACCGATGCCCTGAAGACGTCCTTCATCACGCCCTTCGGGGCGTACTGCTACATCACCATGTCATTCGGGTTGAAGAACACCGGCGCCACCTTCCAACGTTGCATGCAGAAATGCCTGCTACCGCAACTCGGCAAGAACATCCACGTGTACATGGACGATATCATGGTGAAGACCAAGCAGCACCTCACGCTCCTCGACGATCTGAAGGAAACATTCGCCAACCTACGCGAATACAAGGTCAAGCTCAACCCGGAAAAGTGCGTCTTCGGCGTCCCAGCCGGAAAACTGCTCGGCTTCCTCGTCTCAGAACGCAGCATTGAGGCGAACCCGGAGAAGATCAAGTCCATCGAGCGCATGCGCAAGCCAACCTGGCTGCGCGATGTCAAGAAGTTCACAGGATGCTTGGCTACGGTCAACCGGTTTCTAAGCCGGCTGGGCGAGAAGGCACTGCCCTTGTACCAGCTAATGAAGAAAACAAGCCCGTTCGAGTGGAATGGCAAGGCAGACGAATCCTTCCAAGACCTCAATCGCATGCTCTCCACCGCACACGTCCTAGCCGCGCCAACCGACAAGGAGCCGTTGTTGCTCTACATAGCCGCGACCTCGCGGGCGGTCAGCACGGTGCTGGCGGTCGAGCAACCGGAGAAGGGCAAGATCCATGCCGTCCAGCGACCGGTCTACTACCTGAGCGAAGTGCTCTCCACCTCCAAGCAGAACTACCCGCACTACCAGAAGATGTGTTACGGCGTGTACCTCACCGCCAAGAAGCTGAAGCAGTACTTTCAAGAGCACGCCGTCACCGTCGTCAGCACAGCGCCTACGGAGAAATCATCGGGTGCCGGGACGCCTGTAGCAGGGTCGCCAAGTGGGCGATCCAGCTAGCCGGCCACACCATCCTCTACGAGCCCCGCACCACGATCAAGTCTCAGGCCCTAGCCGATTTCCTCATCGACTGGATCGAGACCCAGTACCTGCCGCCGCCTCCCGACTCGACGCATTGGTGCATGCACTTCAACGGGTCCAAGATGCGACTCGGCTTAGGGGCCGGCATCGTACTGTCATCTCCGAAGGGTGACCGACTCCGCTACGCACTCCAGATCCACTTTGCCACCTCCAACAACGTCGTCGAATATGAAGCCCTTGTGCACGGCCTCCGGCTCTCCAAGGAACTCGGCATCCGGCGCATCCTGTGCTACAGCGACTCGGACTTGGTGGTGCAGCAGTGCTCCGGCGAGTGGGACGCCCGTGGTTCCAACATGGCAAGCTACCGCTTCCTCATCTAGAAGCTGTCCGGATCCTTCGATGGCTGCGAGTTCCTCCATGTCCTGCACGCGCAGAACGAGGCAGCCGACATGCTCGCCAAGATCGCCTCGTCACGTCAAGCCATCCCGTCCAGCGTCTCCCTCGAGCACCTGCGCAAGCCGTCCGTCAAGCCGTCGCCGGACTCCGAGTCCATCCACGTTCCAGAAGACCCGGCCGCGCTGCAAGCCGGCCCGGGGACTGCTGAACCCGGCCCGGGGGCTGCTCAGCTCAACCCGGCCACCATCACCCCAGACCCGGCCGTCGCCTTCACCAACCCGGGGGCTGCTCAACCCGGCCCAGGAGCCGCCGACTCGGAACCCACCCAGGTGGCCGTCTTCACCGCCGTCACGACCCCATCTTGGGCCCTGGCGATATCAGAATGGCTAGAGAACGGGGTTCTCCCCATGGACAAGACCGAGGCTCGGCAAGTTCAGCGCCGAGCGTCCGCCTACAGCATCATCAACAATGAGCTCGTCAAGCATAGCTCTACCGGCGTGTTCCAGCGCTGCGTCGAGCAGGACCGCGGCATCGACATCCTCCTCGACATTCACCAGGGCAAGTGCGGGCACCATGCCGCATCTCGATCCCTCGTGGCCAAGGCGTTCCGCCACGGCTTCTACTGGCCAACGACCCTCGAAGACGCCAAGTCGCTCGTCCTCAAGGCAAAGGATGCCAGCGCTTCAGCAAACGCAGCCACCAGCCGGCGTCACCACTCCGCACCATCCCGATCACCTGGCCCTTCGTGGTCTGGGGACTCGACATGGTGGGACCCTTCAAAATTGCTCGAGGCGGCATGACGCACTTGCTGGTGGCAGTGGACAAGTTCACCAAATGGACCGAGGCAAGACCAATCAAGAAAGTGGACGGGCCAATAGTCGTCCGGTTCATCAAGGACATAGCGGTGCACTACGGCATGCCGAACAGCATCATCACCGACAACGGGACCAACTTCGCCAAGGGCGCGCTCGAGCAATACTGCTCCGTCTCCGGCATCTGCCTCGACCTGGCCTCCGTGGCACATCCGTAGTCCAACGGGCAGGTCGAGAGGGCCAACGGACTCCTCCTGTCTGGCATCAAGCCGCGACTCGTCGAGCCACTCATCCGCTCACCCGGCAGTTGGCTCGATGAGTTGCCCGCAGTTCTTTGGAGTCTGCGCACAACACCAAACCGGTCGACCGGGTTCACCCTGTTCTTCCTCGTCTACGGATCTGAAGCCATCATCCCGACCGACGTCGTGTTCGACTCGCCGCGCGTCACGATGTACACCGAAGGAGAAGCAAGAGAAGCACGCGAAGACGGTGTCGACCTGCTCGAAGAGGCGCGCCTTCTGGCACTTAGCCGCTCGGCTATCTACCAGCAAGGCGTGAGGCACTACCACAGCAAGAAGATCAAGCCTCTCGCATTCCACGAAGGCGACCTCGTCCTCCGACTCGTCTAAGAGCAGGCAGACCAACATAAGATGTCCTCTCCATGGGAAGGCCCATTCATCGTGAGTAGGACTTTGCGCGACCGCAACGCCTACTACCTCATCGACACGTGCAAACCGAAGAAGCGCAAGAGGGACACCGCCGGCGAAGAAACGACCCAGCCGTGGAATGCGGAATTCCTCCGTCCGTTTTACAGTTAGCCGCACGAATGTATGTATCAACGCCTTTTGTAAGCATATGAAACTATGGGGTCCCCGAACGAGACTCGGGGGATGCCTTTTGCCGACCAATTTATTGCGTCCATATTTCACATCACTTTACTACCGAACCCGGCCGCTGGCTCGACTAGCTCGACCTGGGGGCTCGGGGGCTGGCCGGCTTGATCATCACCCCGTCGCTTTACTTGGTGATTCCTGATAAAGTTAGAATGTCGTGGTCCCCCACTTCACCGTAAAACCGCAGATCCAGCTCTGGCTGACGGCGGGCAAGCACAACGGGCTAAAGCTACCCTATGATTAATACACTAAGTCAAAGCCACCGGTTCAACCAACCTGGCCCGGCGCTCGTCAACTAAGTTAGCGGCACGACCGGCTGCTCACCAACCGGCCCAGCCGGATTGCCGCCAGCCGGCCCAGTGGGTGTTTCGCTCGTGCTCAATGCTTCTAAGGACCCAACTCCTGCGACCGCCTCTCGAAGAGCCAAACTCCTTGTCACGGACCAGAGCCTCGGTCGTCTGACTCGAGGGGGGGTTCAGAGAGGTGCAACGCATGAAATAAGTTCGAAAAAAGCAGAAGGCAAAAAGCAAATAAACACTCACAACATTTACACATAAATGTTTCAAGCAAAGGCTCGCGGCCCGAGTTCATTACACCCTGAAAACCCCCCAGTGGGTGGGTGGACCTGCTACTTAACAGAATTTTCTACAAAGATTCTCAGGCATTCCCACCGCCGCGTCGCGATGTCGACGGCTCCCGCGGGCCGGCCTCCGGGTCCAGCGAAGCACCGGTGTCCTCTTCAGCTTCCGCGTCGCCGTAGACACCCATCTTGATGCGGAGCATCCCACGTTCATCCCCATGTACACTCCGACTACTCTCCAAGCCCCAAGAGGACATATGACGAGACCTCGAACATACGCCATTGGACACAAGGTGAATTCACTCCTCTTCGAACCGTCACTTTCCACATATGAGACATGGCTACTACCTCATGCATGGACCTTGCATACACTCAGGTACAACCAAGATGACCATGGAGAATCCAAGGACCAAGGCCAAGCATGGAAGAGAAGACGGAAGAAAGAAGGAAGAAGAAGATGGAGCGGCTGCTGGAGCCAGGCCGGACATCCGGACCGCCGTCCGGATCATCCGGGCCCAGCCGGATCATCCGGACCCTCCCCCGGATCGTCCGGGTAACCGTGCCCGAGGACACCCGAAGCTGCTCAACGAAGCCGGATCATCCGGACAGTCACCCGGATCATCCGGACCCCCGACGCCCGGATCATCCGGGCCACCTTCCGGATCATCCGGACCTTGCCTGCGCGCATGACTTGGGCCGAGGCCCGTGTACCCCTTCGCCCCTCACTTACCCCTTCGTGGCTTAGCACTATAAATAGACCTCCTCGTCCCCACTTTGAGGGTTAGCGTTGATTTATCTCAAGTTAGAGATAGAGCCTCGCTCATCCATCGGATCTCCTCCTCGTGAGAGACCGTGGCCTCTTCGGAGTAGATCCTATCGGATTCAAGACCCCCTCGTGGGAAGATCCCTTTGTGGATTCAAGGCCTCCTCACGGAGAAGATCGGTTACCTTTGTATCCTTACCTTTGTTGACTTTGGATCTCGTGTATCTCTTTGTGTTCTTCGATCTAGCACTTGTGTGACCGATTCCTTGTTGGTTGAGTGTTTTCCCTCGTTCCTCCCCGTGATTTCCTCGTGTTCTTCCACTCGTTCTTCGTGTCTCCCCCTAGGATCCACTCCAAACGTGAAAGATCGACGCTATAGGGTTCCACCCTACATCATCATGGTATCATGAGCCACGTTGATCATGTTTTTGGAGCACCTACCCCATGTTTTCTAGCTTGATTTTGTTGTTTTCGTCCTAAATCCGAAAATCCCCACCAAAAATAGCCCCAAATTTTTTTGTGATTTGTTGGTTTGATGATGTTTTGTTGATTTTGATCCGTGGATTTGCTTGGTTTCAAGTGGATCTAGCATTTCCCCAAGTTTCCCCACCTTCCATCCATGAAATCCCTCAAATTTTGCCTCGAAAATCATCCAATTCCGCCCAAAAATTCGTCCCCGAGAGGAAATCCCGAACAGTTTGACCTGCCCGGATCATCCGGACCTTCTCCCGGATCATCCGGACACCTCCCGGATCAGCTGGACCCTCTCCCGGACGTCCGGATACCCCACGCACCCAGAAAACAGAACCGGAGCTGACGAACCCGGATCATCCGGATGTACACCCGGATCATCCGGACCTAGCCCGGATCATCCGGACCTCCTCCCGGATGTCCGGTTAACCCTGACACTGCTTCGGCTGAAATCTTGTTTTGGCCGTAACTAATTCATCCGAACTCCGATTTTGACGTTCTTTAGCTCGTTTTGAAGCTATTGACATCCCCCATCCCACAAAAATACCACCAACATCATTTGACTCCATCATATTTTCTGAAATTTGGCAAGTTTGCCTAGGCCCTCCACCATATCATCCGCATTACCACCTCCGACTTCCGCAACCTAACCCATTTTGTTCCCCATAGCATATGTGGTTGTTTGAGTTGTGACTAGAGTCTCCTAAGGTATTTCGGCTACTTAGGGACAATTGCTTCTTCATCAACCACCACCACCACTTCCGCATAGACGTGCCCACCATACATTTCACCAACCCAACTTAACCCAATTGTTGTTTGAACTTGTTCGAGTTGTGGCTTGTGTATCCTAAGGTGTTTCGGCTACTTAGGGACGGCAACTTCAACTTCGACACGTGTATAGCCAATCATTTCACTTCCACATTGCCAAGTGCAAACCACCATCGCATTTCCGCTACCACCATTTTGACATTTGACGTGTGAGATTTTGAGTTCGCGGTTTTTCCGTTTCCTAAGGTGTTTCGGCTACTTAGGGACGAGTCTCCATCATCTTGGTATCTACATCAAGAACACCGCTACTCATCATCGTCGGACGGTAACCTCCATATCATCTTGGTATCATGGTATCCCTCCATTGTATATTCCCTTGCTATTGCATTGTTAACCCCTAGCCTTACTTTTGCGTCGCTTGCCTATCAAGACTAGCCATTTGAGTATTGCCGGCAACGTTACTTGTGCACATTAGTGATCATACTTCCCATAGCATACATACCATATCATCGTGGTGCATATATTGCTATCATATCTTGTGTCACAAGTTTGTTCCCGCATATACACAATTGCTATCTTGGTTTGTGCATTGTGCAAAGTGGCCATAGAAAAAAAAAGAAATAAAGCTTTTAAGCAAAAGAGAAAGAGAGCAAAGAAGCTTGTAAGCAAGTGCCATAGCATCATACCACATTGCAAATAAGATTGTCATATCCGATCATCTTGGATCATCTTGAGAGAAACACCGGGAACCATACATACATAGCATACTTGGGATAGAAAGTTTATCCATTTTGCATCTTATAGGTTGTGCACAAGTGTCGTATCCGCCCATTGAGAAATCGTGCTAGCGTCTCTCTTGAGTTGTGCAACACGAGCGTTTTCCGTGGATTCCATATTTTGTGCTCATTCCTTGGTTGCACGACCCCATTTATCTATCTGTGTGTGCGTTTCCGTGTGCCTTCCATATTGCTATTGGTCTACTTGTTTCACTTGCGAATTTGTGAATCCCTTTCAACATTATTGACTCTTGCTAACATTTTGCATTAAATTTTTGTGCCACTATCCTCACCGAGCTCCACTATAAGCTTTGCTTGTGTAGGTGTGAGAACCGACAAGGATTGGTACCAATAGTGCTATTTCATTGTCCGCATTTGAGTGAACTTGATTCATTGTCAACATCGGTCAAGGTACATTGGTATAAGTTCTTCTCTTTCTCCCACTCATATTTGCTCGAGTCTTGTGATGGATAGGCAAGGCATTTTCTCTCCGGTCTACGACAACAACGACGGCGTGAACAACTACATCAACAAAGCGTCCATCTTCGATCTACAACGACAAATGCAAGGCGCACAATCAAGATTGCAAGAGCGCATTGAGAACATCTCCATCGATATTTTCCACTCCGAAGCAAGGAAAAGGGACTACATCGACAACAAGCTTGCCGCACAAAAGGAGGAGCAAGATGCGAGGATGGAAGAGATTCGGGCCTTGATCAAGTCTTCTTCCACTTCATCATCCTCAAGACGACGACGTTCAAGCCACAAGTCTTCGGAGCGCGAAAAGATGCAAGTGCAAATCGTCCTCGTCCACATCTACATGGCAACCACCATCACGTTCGTGATCAACATCGTCATGAAGGGCAAGTCACCTCCAAGCATCATGTGCACGACGACGACGAACGACATCTACTACGAGCTCAAGCACGACAACGACATCATCATCATGAAGATGCTCTACAAGCGCAAGTGCACAAGTCCCAACAAGCCCTAATTCACGCCAAGTCCAAGCTTCAAGAGCACAAAAGAAGACTGCGAGATAACCACCACCAAGACGGCGCTATGGCTACATCAACCACTTCGGCATCTTCGCCAAGTGTTCTCAAGGCATCTTCGCCTATGGGCGTACGGCATCTTCGCCTACTTCCCACAAGTACGCCTACAACGACTTCATCAAGTCCAAGGCGACCACATACAAGTGAGGGTGACACTTCCATCTTCGGAAGCCCCCCAAGGAAGATGGCCGAGCATGGGAAACTCCCTTCGGTCATGGAGACGAGCTACGAGGTGCCACATCATATGGACCTCCCACACCAAGACGGTGACAAGACGGTTGAGCAAGGGCCATCCCCTTCGACCACGGCGACGCGCGCGAACCACTTCAACAACATGAAGACGGCGCCCATATTGGACTCATACTCCGAGTCAAGCTACGCGACCGCGCATGGAGACATTTGCACCTACATCTCTCCGACACCCACATATGTTGAGATGCCCCAAGTGCCATGTGAGGAGAGCCACCACCACATGAGTGACATGAGTGACTCCACCATACGTGACATTGAGAGCATTTCCTATGAGAGGATGAGTGTGACCACCACTAGCCCCACACATGAGAGCATGCAACACATCATATGTGAGGTTGAGAGCCATTTGAGTGACTCCACCTACCATACGAGTGAGAGCATCCTTGAGGGAGTGAGTGAGCCACAACACTTAGTGAGTGAGGTAGTTGACATAGCATGTGAGGCCACTATGATTTCTAACGACTTAACCTCTACTCCTAGTGTGTTTTATTCTTTGGTGCTAGGTATCCTACATGACGACATGCCTATCCTCGACGAGTCCATCCCTCCAATGGAAACACCGATGGCCATGGTGGATGATGATACACCCCCAGATGGTTCCATCAAGATGAAGATGACAACGAATGGATCTTCAACACCTCACCTACAACACATGAGCGATGCTCCAAAGGTAACATAGGTGATGGTGCTTCTCTTGTTCCACTAGTGGACTCTCTTGACATTGATTGCTCCCATGATGTTGACCCACCTATTACCATGCTTCATGCTAGTGCGACTTCCTCATGTCTTGACTTACCTATTTATGATGAATATGATGATGAGCATGTTGAGTTGCCTAGTTGTGATGCTATGCTCCATAGGATATCATGTGAAAATTCTATTGGTCACATCATGTTTGACAATCCATTGACCTTGTCATATGCTATGAGTGAGATCTCCCATATTGCCTCATTACAATCTCAACATAGTAACTATGCATACCCCATTAAAATCAATCCTATTTGCACTTATGGCATAGATGACGAGATGATGGTCATTGGATTTTGTTTTTCTTGTGGTGATATTGCCATGCTTCCTTTACATGATTTGCGCAATTCATCCACTATGCCATGCCATGATCACATTGAACCAAATATGCATTGTTTTGGATGTTGTCAATATTCTCCATGTGATGTTTCCATTAATGCTCATGAGGAGACCCCCATAGCTTCCTGATGCATATTAGGAGATTTTGATTCATTCCATCCTTTGCATGATTTCCATGATTGCTTGCACCATATGCATTCCATGAATAACAATGCTCTAGATATTTCTCGTGATGCATTACACAATTTGAGTCTCCATTATGCCATACATAATAACAAACATATCATGATGGATGACATGTTTCTATATCACGCATCTCATTTATTTGAGCATTGGCTATTTTGTGCTAATCGACACATGCATGTGCGCATCATGATGGATGATGTGTACATATACCATGCACACACAATTTTTCCTTTGTCTTTGTTTTGTGTAGGTACTCTCATATACTCGTCAACCTCTCAATCCCAAGAGTTGACGAAATGAGCTCTTGAGAGCAACGATGACTTGGGATCCCGTGGACAATCCTTACCACCGTTCCCTTCGCGCATAGACTATGCGCATCTCTTTTACTTGGCTCTCACACGGCTATGGGCTATTTACCACTTGTCACCTTATGCCCACACTATTGTGTTCACTTTGCATGTTATTCTTGCTTCTATGCCTTTGCCATGCAATTGTGACCCTTGCTTGCATCTACCCATGATTCACCATTATGCTACTCCTATGTGTATTTGCATGCTTGGTGGAGATCCTTATTGCTATTGCCATGTTTATCATGTGCCCCATACTATTGATGCTTTTTGTGTTGGGAGAGTCATGATGACCCATTACTATTTACATATGGTCTCTCGCCAATACATTGATGATATTTTGCTCATATCTTGCTTTCATGTTTGTGCTATGTCATGTCCATTATTCATGCCCACTATTTGCACACATGGCATGCTTGCTAGGATTCCTTCTAGTATGTTGCATCTTCGCACTACTAGATTGCTTGACGTGATTGCTACGATTGCTTGCTTGGTTGCATCACCCATGTTCCACTATCACTTGCTTTCTTGGGTTGATGACATATATGCTCATGCCTCTCACTTGATTTGTCATAATCATTGCCTCTTGTCTCCATTAGTTGCATCTCTCATATCACCTTGTATTGAGTGCCAACTTGCTATGCTTATTGGTCTTGGAGACTTGGACACTTTACTTGTGATGCATGATTGTTTGATTGAGCCTCTTGTATTTGGTTGTTCTTACATCATAAGCCTTCATACTATGAAATGCTCCCTTGTCCATTCTTATGATGAGCATGATGCATACACTTGTTGGGTATCTTACCACACGAATGATAGGTTTTGCACTTCCGCTAACCTCATTTGTTTTTCCGAGTGTTTGTCATGTTCTTTCATTTCGAAGGATTCACACGGCGGTACCATCACGCGGCATATTGGTTATGTGAAGGCATACAAAATGCGCAACTACATCATCCTTGTGACACTCTTAAAGGTGAACTCCTTCTCTTTGAGCCATCCTCAAATACGCATATTGGATGGGTCACTCTTTCATTGTTGTTTCCTTCTTGTTGTCTACATGATACATCTCGTGAACGGAGGCACGACATTGGAGATTGGCTACATAGACCTTCACATTGAGGAGCGCTCGCACTTATTGGATGCACCTTCGGCCTTCCACCCATGCCTCGACATCGAGCTTTGGTACACCAACACCTCCATATTTATTGATTGTGCTCATACATGTCATGCTCGATGGACATATCATACTCACCACAAGTTTGAACACTATGCATGGATTGACTCACATTATGATTGCCTTGTTGCATCTTGTATTCCCATGTCATCCATGATATATGAGCTTGTGCATTTCCTTAGCAAATTTGTTGTGATCTTCCTTGATGGCATATTCATACATAATGATCATATTGTCCACCATCAATTGCATGATAACATACACATGTTGAGCATCCATTGCCATATTCATGCTATTGATAAACCGTCTCACTATGACATCATTTTGCACCGTGGTTGCATTGATCATATTTACAACACATTTGTGTGCACAATGATTGCATTTCCTCCCATGAATGCTTTGCATCTCATTCTAGATCATCTTGATAAGCTTCATGCGTTTTGTCACGACCAATCTTGCCGCACGGACTCATTCTTACATGATGGACACTTTGTGTGCGCTAACCATTGTATTTCCGAGTGTTGCTTGTGTTTGCTCTTTTTGCATGTTTACCACTCCGGCTACACCTTGGAATACTTGGATTGTGCCATGCCTTCAACTTCGTCCAACTACAAGTCCGTCCATGACAACCGTTTCCATGGTGATGAGGATCACGATCCGAGGTCGGATCTTTCACAAGGGGGGGGGGGGAGATGATGCGGAGCATCCCATGTTCATCCCCATGTACACTTCGACTACTCTCCAAGCCCCAACAGGACATATGACGAGACCTCGAACATACGCCATTGGACACAAGGTGAATTCACTCCTCTTCGAACTGTCACTTTCCACATATGAGACATTGGCTACTACCTCATGCATGGACCTTGCATACACTCAGGTACAACCAAGATGACCATGGAGAATCCAAGGACCAAGGCCAAGCATGGAAGAGAAGACGGAAGAAAGAAGGAAGAAGAAGATGGAGCGGCTGCTGGAGCCAGGCCGGACATCCGGACCGTCGTCCGGATCATCCGGGCCAAGCCGGATCATCCGGACCCTCCCCCGGATCGTCCGGGTAACCGTGCCCGATGACACCCGAAGCTGCTCGACGAAGCCGGATCATCCGGACAGTCACCCGGATCATCCGGACCCCCGACGCCCGGATCATCCGGGCCACCTTCCGGATCATCCGGACCTTGGCTGCGCGCATGACTTGGGCTGAGGCCCGTGTACCCCTTCGCCCCTCACTTACCCCTTCGTGGCTTAGCACTATAAATAGACCTCCTCGTCCCCACTTTGAGGGTTAGTGTTGATTTATCTCAAGTTAGAGATAGAGCCTCGCTCATCCATCGGATCTCCTCCTCGTGAGAGACCGTGGCCTCTTCGGAGTAGATCCTATCGGATTCAAGACCCCCTCGTGGGAAGATCCCTTTGTGGATTCAAGGCCTCCTCACGGAGAAGATCGGTTACCTTTGTATCCTTACCTTTGTTGACTTTGGATCTCGTGTATCTCTTTATGTTCTTCGATCTAGCACTTGTGTGACCAATTCCTTGTTGGTTGAGTGTTTTCCCTCGTTCCTCCCCGTGATTTCCTCGTGTTCTTCCGCTCGTTCTTCGTGTCTCCCCGTAGGATCCACTCCAAACGTGAAAGATCGACGCTATAGGGTTCCCCCTACATCACATCTCCTTCGAGCTGCCCTCCGGGTCGCGAAGAAGCAAGTCGTAGTCGTTGCCATCCACGATCGCGCCATCTTCCTTCCATTCCGGATGGAACTCATTGTGGAAGGCAAACTCGGCGATATAGCTGGCCTGGGAGGCGGTCCAGCCGGCCTGCTCCTGCGGCAACTGCTCCGAGCCAGCGCGCTGACCCATCAGCGCATCTAGCTGAAGATCCGGATGCCAAGACAGCGCGATCAAGAGCGCCATCTCAGCACCGGCCCAGACGGCTGAAACGCGCCAGTCGCTAAGGCGATCCGGGCCCATCTCCAACCAGCACGCCAGGCATGAGAAGCTGCACGGATGGACGGAGTCCGGCCACAAGGCCGCCGTCATCGCGGTGCCGGCTCGGGACAGCCGCTCCATCTGCGTCCCCAAGACCCGCAGTCGGGCCTCAGCAACGGCAATGATCTCCAGGAAGGTCTAGGCCGTCATTGGATCCGTCCCGGACCCAACAACGCCGGTCGGGTCGCGCTGATAGCGGACGGCTTCCTCCGCCAGCCGTTGCATCTCCGGAAAGGCCGCTGTAGCCAAAGAAGAAGCAAGTCAAAAGAGCAACAAAGAAGAAAGGGCCGAGTCCCGACCCGGCAAACAATGAAGAAGCAGCACTTACTGGAGAAAGACTCTTCCAGGTGCTGCGCCTCGAGCAACGTACCACGTCGCTCCCGCTCCAAGACACGGTCCCGCTCCCCGAGCACCTTCTCCAGGCCGGCCGCCTTAGCAAGGGCCGCCTTCAGCTCGGCGTCCTTGTCTTTGGCCACCTTCTCGGCCGCCTCACAGCGGCGAGCCTCGGCCTGGCGGGCTTCCTCAGCCGTGGTGGCCTGCTCCAGAAGACGCTCCACCTTGGCCTGGAGCCGGCCCTTGTCGTCGACCAGCCGACCACGCTGCTGGTCCGCCTCGACCAGGGCCTGCTGCGACTCCACCACCTTGGCGGTCTCCGCCTAAAGAAGCTCCGCCTCGGCCTCGAGGCGGCTCTTGTGACCTGCCAGCTGCTCATGCAGCCGGTTGGCCTCGTCAAGAGACCGCCGGGCCGCGGCCGCCTCCGCCTTCGCCTGCGCCGCCTCGACACCGAGACGGCCGGAATCAGCAACCAGCCGGTCATAGTGATGACTAGCCCGGAACAGCCGGGTCCGCCAAGATAGCACCTCGGCTGCGAAGAAGAAGAACTCAGCAGAAAGAAAGAAAAAGACAAGACCTAAGATTTGGCCCAACTGTTACACAGTTGGCCTGAATCTCGGGGGCTACACCCAGTGGGTGCGCTAGCGCGCCCCCACTAGAAGAAAAGAACACAACAAAGTACCTGCGGCGATGCGAAGCTCCTCCTCCTTGGCGGCAAGCTGCTCCTTGAGCTCCCGATGCTTGCCCAGGAGCCGGTTGAAGGCGGCAACCCGGAAGGCGTCAATGTGCTGAAAAAGAAGACCAAAGTCAACACAAGGCCAACGCTCCTAAGGTTCGACCCAACTACTACATAGTTGGACCGAACCTTGGGGGCTACACCCAGTGGGTGCGCTGGCGCGCCCCCACAAAGATGAAATCACAAGAAAGCAAGAAGGAAAGAAGAACTTACCAAGATTGTGCGCTCCAAGTCACGCGTCCGCTCCACCTCGGCCTGGGCAAAGGCCTCAAGCCGCTCCGTCCGACCTCAAAGGCGGCGGCTAACGGCGTCCAGCGCCACCTCCTCCTGGGTCTGGGGCCCAAAGACGATCGCGCCCCCGCTTCACGCGGGCGGCGGCACGGCGGCTCGGCGCCCTCCCGGACGGAGCACCAAGGCACGCACACCGCTGGCCGCTTGCGACGCGGCCAGCACCTCCTCCGACGCCCCTCCCGGCTCGTCACCTCCTCAGACGCCGGGACGCCCTGCGTCGCCACCTCAGGCACCGCCGCCTGCGGTGCCTCCTCCACAACTGGCGGTGCTTCCGGCACCATAACCTGCGGTGCCTCCTCCAAAGCGACGCCGCCTCCACCGCCATCAGTCCCCGCGCGCTCGACCACGTCGGCCCACGGCGGGGTTCCGTCCCCCGCCTCCACGAACTCTCAGTCGAGGACCACCACCTCAGCCCGGCCTCCGCGGCCGTGCTCCCCTAGCGTCGATGGCTCAAAAACCATCGCCGCCACCACCGTGCCCACCGATATCTCGCGCCAGGCCGTCTCCGCGCCGCCTCGCGCCCATGCCGCCGCCGAATCGGTCCAAGCCCGGACCGATGCCGCCTCCAACTCCGCCTCGGCCCGGTTCCTGTCCCGCCAGGCCAAGGCCTTGGCGTCATCCGGGTCCAGGCCGAGGTCCGAGTCGCCCCGTCCCTCCTCCCCGACCAAGCCGGCAAGGTCGGACCGGCTTCTACGGAACGCGGCCCCCTCGGCGGCCGCGGCCTCCGCCACCGGCCTTGCCAGCGCAATCGGCGACCAGAAGAAAAAACAAGATTGAGCAAACGCAAGACAAGGCTGGCCCAAGAAATCAAGGCGCAAGCAAGAAACTGGACTTACCCCGACAAGACTGGGACCAGGGTCGGCTTCCCGTGCCTCCTCTTGGCCGGTCTCCCGGGCTCGGCCGGATCCGCCGTGCGCTTTGAGGCCCGGGGTCGTGGCGCGATGTTGTCCTTCCCGTGCGGGCGGCTCGACGCCGCCCCATGCAAGGACCCGGCTCCGCCCATCTCGCCGCCTCCTCCGCCCAATGCCGCTACATCAACAACTGATGTCAGCATCGCCTACACCGCAGCATGCCCAAAAATGATCCAAGACAAATGAAGAAGAGAAAGACTCGAAGCTTACCCGCCCGACGCCCAGCGCCGGCGTCGGACTCGGCAACCTCCTCACCGCCGTGAGCCGCGGGCTCCTATGGTGCCACCGGCGCCACCTGTAACAGAGCCCGGGCGTAAGGGTGTCGGCTCGCGTTCAGAAGAATCCCCCATGACGCGTCGGGACGAATGAGAAGATGCACGGCGAAACATAGCAAGACCAGATGCTCACCTGCGGCGCCGGGTTCGCCTGGCTGTACGGAGCCTTGCCGAATCGCTAGTCGTCTCCAAGCTTGGCCTTGGAGATGTCGTTGACGGCTCGCGTGACCTGCGCCACAGACAGCCGCGTGGATCCCATCCGGTTGGGATCCTGAAGGCCGATCATCTCGCTGATGAGGCATGAGCGCCTCTGAAGCGGGAGAACCCGGCGGGTGATGAACGCGGCAAGGAGGTCAGTGCCAGTGAGCCCCTCCTGCGTCCTCATCACCGTGACCCGCTCGCAGAGGTTGATGATCTCCTGCGACGGGCGCCGGAGCGAATAGCCCCAGTTCGTTTTTCCCCGCGGCGACGCGATGGCAAAGGGGGGAAGGTTGATGTGGTTCGTGCCATGGTTGCGGACATAGAAGAAGGAGTTCTGCCACTTCTTGGTAGAATCCTCGAGCGAGATCTTGGGGAAGTCCGCCCCCAATCGCTTTGACATGACGGCGGCCCCGCAGTCGGCGAACTCCCCGGCCGACGGGCCCTGCTGCTTCAAGGAGAAGAAGCGTGCCCAGAGATTAATGTGGGCTCGACCACAAGGTACCCTTCGCACAGGGTCACGAAGCCGGAGAGCTGGACGATGGCGCCGGCGCAAAGATGGTGCGGCTGGAGCCCGAGGATCTCCAAGAACCCGTGGAAGAAAGTGCTCGCCGGCAACCCGAAGCCGCGCTCAAAATGCGTGAGGAAGACAACGTGCTCCTGCCCCTCGGGCCGGGGCCTCTGCTCGCCGTGTGGCAGACGGACACCGATGTCCGTCTCCCGCGGCAGGCGCCGCAAGGACCGAAGGTAGGTTATGTCGTCGGGGGTGACGGTCGAGCCCATCCAGGAGCCCGACGGCAGCGACATCACCGGAAGAAGAAGAGGAAGAAGGACGACGGAGAAGGTCGCTGCTCAAGGCCACGGGCGCAGCTGTGCGTCGGTGGCAAGAAGCAGAGCGAGAGCAGGGGGTCAGGAGGGCACGAGCGAGAATAATGTCTGCCACCCCCTTGCCGCCCTCAATTTATAACCCCCGGTTCAAAAGTGGGGGACCGAGATCGTCTACACGCGCTCGTTCCACTACCCCGCAATAAGTGCGCATGTACACACACACTAACTGCGCGGGGAAGTGCAACCAGCCCCCAGACGCCGCAATAAATCCACGCGCGTGGCCAAGGGCGCGCGGCGGCGGGCCCCGGCCCGTCGCCCAGTCCCGTCACGCGCGTGGCCTGGCGGGCCCCTCCGACTTCCGGGCACCACGTGGCGCCTGCGCGAAGCCCGAGGGATTGCCTCAAGATTCGACAGACTCCTCAGTTCCCGCCACGGCCGGGATGCCACGATCTGGTTTTCGAGAAAACCAACACACAGTGGGTGTTGCCGGACCCGGCGTTCGCAGATTCCACCTTGCTCACGGGGGAAGCTGCGAAGGCCCACTCATCCGAAGACGACGGACCTTCACAGCTTCGGGGACTACTGTCGGGGGATGAACCCCAGGCAGGGAACGGAACCCCGATCTATTTCAAAAACAGCGGGGCCCGCATTGCCCCGCAAATCGGCGTGCGCCAGGCCGGGTCGCTCGACCTGGCAAGGCGCGGAATCCAGCCAAGACCCTCAACTTGGCAAGGTACGTCGACCCGGCCGCAGCGGCTGGCGCAAGGCAACTCAGCTAGGCGCAACCTAGGCTTCCCCAGCAAGCCAACCCACCCGTGGCATCCACGCCAACCCAGCCACGGGTCAGCTCACGTCCCATCCAGGCCGTACGATGGGACGAGACCTCAATCACCGATGACCAAGACTACAGTGCCCCCGCCCATGCCCGTGGTGAGCCGGAGCGTGGCAACAGTGCCCCTTACCTACCCGCTGACCAGGGCTGGCACGGCAACAGTGTTCCCGCCCTCACCGCTGACGACAGCAAGCGGCGGCCTGATGGAGAACATTGTGCGCGGCTCGACTCGGCCACGCCATGACGATCGACAAGACGGCGCATAGTCCCCCTAGGCACGCAGGGCCTGCACCTAGGGGAACCCGGTGAACCACAAGCCCCCAAGCGGGAACCAGCCCGGTACCCTGGACGCCAACTATACGGACCCAGCGACTCGGCATATTACCATTGTAACCCTAGGTGGGTTGATCTATAAAACCCCCAAGGAGTCCACGCCTACAGGGCATGATATGTGAGATCCCCGGCATGCAAAGGCAAGCAAGATAGGACTAGCCACTAGATAGCAACGCCAGAGAGAAGGAGCGGCCCGAGCCTTGGCCAGCCTCCTTCCTCCTCCATACAGCTCCAGGAGCGACATTGTACTATCGACCATCCAACTAAACTCGGCAGGACTAGGGGTGTTATCTCTCCGGAGAGCCCCGAACCTGGGTATGTCCGGCGTCCCGCGCCTGCGCATATCAACCTCGCCTCCGAAGCCCACCAGCGCCCTCGAGCCTCCTCCTCTCTTTAGCCATCTGAGGGAGTCCTGGATTAGGGGGTGTCCGGATGACCGGACTATGACCTTTGGCCGGACTCCTGGACTATGAAGATACAAGATTGAAGACTTCGTCCCGTGTCCGGATGGGACTTTCCTTGGTGTGGAAGGCAAGCTTGGCGATATGGATATGTAGATCTCCTCCCATTGTAACCGACTCTGTGTAACCCTAGCCCTCTCCGGTGTCTATATAAACCGGAGGGTTTTAGTCCGTAGGACGAACAACAATCATACCATAGGCTAGCTTCTAGGGTTTAGCCTCTCTGATCTCATGGTAGATCTACTCTTGTACTACCCATATCATCAATATTAATCAAGCAGGAGTAGGGTTTTACCTCCATCGAGAGGGCCCGAACCTAGGTAAAAACATCGTGTCCCCTGTCTCCTGTTACCATCCGCCTAGACGCACAGTTCGGGACCCCCTACCCGAGATCCGCCGGTTTTGACACCTCAGTAGAGAAAGCCGAAAAATGACTGTCATGATACAGCGCGAGACTGGTCAACCACTCGATGACCTGCCGGAATCTTTAGAATTCCTCCGCATGAACGAAGGGCCGTTTCCCGGTCAGGCACATACGCGCCCCAAATTCGGGTGAGGGCGGTGCCCCTAGGGGCTATATAGTAGCCCCACTGTCAAACTCCTATGGCTAAGTGAAGGTGATAAAGCATTATAGTCCGGTTGCCTAGTTCACTGCGCTATCACCTCCTTTATAGGACCAAGACGTTGGATCAAGTGTGAAAATGCGTGGGGGCTGAAGCTGAAGACTGCCATCTTTCAGGATATATATACATATACATTAATGGCTGCATAGGAGGTATTTTAATTCTTGAAAGCACAAGTATAAAAAGCTTTTTCCATTGAAACATTGTTTTACAATGATACATGTCATTCAAACATAACATCCTTTGAGCACAGCGTCTCTATTAAACGAGCGCCCTACAGAACTTCCTGAAAATAGTGCTCGACAGGTACTTGGCTTTCGTCCGAATCTTGGGATGCAACAGCACTGGCCTTCATATCCGCCCAGTATGTCTTGACACGGGCAAGAGCCATATGTGCACCCTATATGCATGCCGACCTCTTCATTGCATCAATATGTGGCACCGCACCGAGGAACTGCTGCACCAAGCTAAAATAACTCTTCGGCTCGGGCCTTTTTGGCCATAGATGACTCACCACATGATTCATGGCGAGTCCGGATAACCTATTCAGCTCCGCTCATGCGGCCAAACGATCGGATACTGAAAGTGGGCGCTCTGGATTGTGGAACTGTGACCAAAAAAGCTTCTCCACTTCATGGTAATTTTGATCGCGGAAGTGTTCGGCCGCGTCTGTGGCACTCGCCGCCAAGTCCAGGTAAGTGTTCGCCGCACTCCACTTCTGGTCCAACGGAGCATATTCAGGATCCTCGAACTTCATCCGCAACATATAGGGCTTTCTAGCCGTGATATCTCCGGCCTGACGTAGCTCCTCCTTCATAGCTCTCATTGCAGAGCGAGTATCCTTGGCCTCGGCAGTGACCTTCTCTAGGTCCTTCTGTGCCACCCGATCTTCTTTTTCAAGAAGCTTGCAGTGTTCGGCAGCATTCTTCAACTTTTCAGCCATCTCGGTCATTTCCTTCTTGCTTTGGCAGTGAGCAGCCTGTTCGGCTTTCAGGTCTTCAGCCGCCTTTAAGGCAGCCGCATCGCTTTTTCTGGCCTGCTCCTTGGCTCGGGCAAGTTCTGCCCGAAGGTTCTCCATGGCAGCGGCACCATATGCATCAAGCACATATGTTGTAAGGTACGGGCATCAAGCTCCTCTTACCAAGTGTCTTCGGAGAAATTATATACCTTGTGCCTCGTCAAGCCGCTTGTTGACAAGCGCGATGTCGGCATCTGCCACGTCAAGTTGTCGCTTTAGTTTGGCAAATTCATAGGAAAGGCGTAGTATTATACCTGGGATTATGATCCTCGGCGCGCCGTCCTTTTTGACAACGCACCGAGTCTCAGGGGCTACTATCTATATAGGGCGCATCTTATATATGTGGATCTGTCAAAAGGTACATCGTTTCACGTACCTCAAAACCTGTAAGTAAACTCCTGACGGCCGGTGTTCTTCTGAGATAGACGCTTGCCAGAGCAGATCCTTCAGCTCCTCCGACCGTGCACCGGATGGTGCCAGACACGGAGGGCCTTGGGGGGCTATACGACTACCTTCCGGCCCTGCCGGATTCGGAGAAACCCTCTGTGACGACACCTCAGGGTCGCCCGCCTCGCAAGGCGGTACGACAGGGGGAGGCGTTCCGCTCTCCATCATCTCCGGACGAAGATCCCCTAAAGATGAGCTCTGCTGAGAATGGCGGAGATCCGAACTACAAGGTAAAATTTCGGTTATCTTCCTCAGAAATAGAACGGGGATGTCTATTATTTTTAAACCCCCCTTTTCTACTTACGGCTCGGTGGAGAGCTGATCCCCTTGGGGACGCAATGCGGCCGAGGCTCCTCCCGGCGCCGGACCCTCTGACGAAGATTTCTTCCCCCGCTTTGAGGCCATAGCCTCCGGGTCTTCAGAGGCGGTCCTCTTTTTCCCCTGGATGGAGGAATTCTCGATTCCTCCTTTCCTGACAGACTCCTTCGGGGAGGCGGTAGCTTCCTTGTTCCCCTCTTTGCCTTCTTCCAAAGGCGCAACCTCTAGCATCCTGGTTAACATGGGATCCGGCGTAGTCTCAGGGAGGGGAGCCGGACACCTGATTAATTTTGCTTTTGCTATCCACTCCTGTTTAAAGGATAGCTCTTTTAAGGGCAATTTTATGATAAATATACGGATAGCGTGTCCGGGTACAGGGCTACTTACTTGAGTATCCGGGCGATTGCAGCTCAGATCTGCATCCTCGGACGAGTCTGGACACATTGCTTGGGATCTGAAGAACAATTTGTACATCTCCACGGGCGTCGTGCCCATAAAATGTTGGAGAGCTTGTGGTCCTTCCGGATTAAACTCCCATAGGCGGAGGGGACGGCGTTTGCAGGGCAGGATGTGACGAATCATCATAACCTGCGTCACTACGGCCAGATTGATATCTCTTTCCAGGAGATCTCGAACGCGGCCCTGCAACAAGGGCACGTCCTTGGATGGCCCCCAGTTGAGCCCTTCATTGACCCATGACGCCAGCTGTGGTGGGGGACCCGAGCAAAAGGCAGGAGGTGCCACCCATTTGGTGCCCCTGGGAGCTGTGATGTAGAACCACTCTCGTTGCCATGAGCCGAACTCCTCTTAAAAAGAGCCCTCGGGCCATGGAGCATCGGCAATCTTGCTTATAACAGCACCTCCGCACTCTGCGTGCTGCCCCTCGATCGTCTTCGGCTCTACCTTGAAGGTCTTAAGCCACAATCCAAAGTGAGGAGTAATATGGAGGAAGGCCTCGCACATGACAATGAACGATGAGATATGGAGGATGGACTCCGGAGCTAAGTCATGAAATTCTAGCCCGTAGTAAAACATGAGCCCCCTCACGAAGGGGTCAATTGGGAAGCCTAGCCCCTGAAGGAAGTGAGACGCGAACACCACACTCTCACCGGGCTTGGGAGTGGGAATGACCTCCCCTTGAGCAGGCAACCTATGCAAGATTTCGCCGGTTAGATACCTGGCGTCTCTTAACTTTAACACATCTTCTTCCATAATGGAGGAAGACATCCACCGGCCTTGAAGGTCGGAGCCAGACATCATCAAAGGTCCGAAGCGCCTGAATCTGGAGCTTTGGGTGTTGGAACTCAAGGCGAGAGGCGGATTTGATTGGGATTGAAAGAAAGGAGTCGAGCCTTGGTCTCTTTATAAAGAGGTTGAATACCAAGAGCCCTCCCCATGACCGTTTGGGACTCACTTTCGATTAAAGAGACATACCAATGGCACGGTTGGGTTACCCACGCCCTTATTGATGAGAATCATAGAATAAGGGGACACGATGTTTGCTTTGGCAAGACGTGCCAAGGAAACCGCCTCGCTAAACGCGCTGAGGTGGGACGTAAAACAATTCGAATAAAGGCTTGGCCGTGGCATGATGTCACACTGCGGAATATATCAGTAGATTAGATTTGTACAAATATTATTCTCTCTATGGTGGTATGTGGAACTTATTTTGCAGAGTCGGACACTATCCTTGTGTTCAACATCTTCTATGAAGTATTTGGAGGAGGAACCCGCCTTGCAATGCCGAAGACAATTTGCACGCAAGACTCGTCGTCATTGAAGCCTAGTTCAGGGGCTACTGAGGGAGTCCTGGATTAGGGGGTGTCCGGATGACCGGACTATGACCTTTGGCCAGACTCCTGGACTATGAAGATACAAGATTGAAGACTTCGTCCCGTGTCCGGATGGGACTTTCCTTGGCGTGGAAGGCAAGCTTGGCGATACGGATATGTAGATCTCCTCCCATTGTAACCGACTCTGTGTAACCCTAGCCCTCTCCGGTGTCTATATAAACCGGAGGGTTTTAGTCCGTAGGATGAACAACAATCATACCATAGGCTAGCTTCTAGGGTTTAGCCTATCTGATCTCGTGGTAGATCTACTCTTGTAATACCCATATCATCAATATTAATCAAGCAGGAGTAGTGTTTTACCTCCA
This sequence comes from Triticum aestivum, assembly GCF_018294505.1. Lineage (NCBI taxonomy): Eukaryota > Viridiplantae > Streptophyta > Magnoliopsida > Poales > Poaceae > Triticum > Triticum aestivum. Next base: position 319,503,943 of record NC_057813.1, on the reverse strand, counting down.
TCGAGAGGGCCCGAACCTGGGTAAAAACATCGTATCCCCTGTCTCCTCTTACCATCCGCCTAGACGCACAGTTCGGGACCCCCTACCCGAGATCCGCCGGTTTTGACACCGACACCATCCCTTGGCATCTGCCGTGCACCCACCACGACAGTTAAGGTAACACGTACTATTTGTGTGCATTTTAATATCTCTACATATGCTGATTATGTTGATTGTGATGTGGTACCTATGCAAGCATGTTCCTTATTACTTGGTCAACCATGGCAATTTGATAAAAATTCTGTACACCATGGTAGAAACAATCAGTATACTCTTGTTCATAAGGATAAAAATATTACTTTGCTTCCTATGACTCCTGATTCCATTTTGAAAGATGATATTAATAGAGCTAATAAAGCAAAACAGGAGAAAAATAAGAGTGAAAATCAGATTGTGGCAAAAGAATTTGAGCAACAAATGAAGCCTAATAGTAAACCATCTAGTGTTGCTTCTGAAATTAAATTGAAAAGTGCATGTTTACTTGCCACTAAATCTGATATTGATGAGCTAGATTTCAGCAAATCTGTTTGCTATGCTTTTGTGTGCAAAGAGGCATTATTTTCATTTGAGGACGTGCCTTCCTCTTTGCCTCCCTGCTGTCACTAACATTTTGCAGGAGTTCGCTGACGTCTTTCCACAAGACGTGCCACCGGGATTACCGCCTATTTGAGGGATTGAGCATCAGATTGACTAAATTCCCGGTGCTTCACTGCCAAACCGTGCGCCATATCATACCAATCCAGAGGAGACGAAGGAGATTATGCGTCAAGTACAGGAGCTTCTCGACAAAGGTTATATACGCGAATCCCTTAGTCCTTGTGTTGTTCCTATTATTCTAGTGCCAAAAAAGGATGGTACATCGCGTATGTGTGTTGATTGTAGAGGCATTAATAATATTACTTTTCATTATCGTCATCCTATTCCTAGGCTAGATGATATGCTTGATGAATTGAGTGGCTCTACAATATTCTCCAAAGTTGATTTGCATAGTGGATACCATCAAATTCGTATGAAATTGGGTGATGAATGGAAAACAACATTTAAAACTAAGTTTGGATTATATGAGTGGTTAGTCATGCCTTTTGGGTTAACTAATGCACCTAGCACTTTCATGAGATTAATGAACGAAGTTTTACGTTCTTTCATTGGACGATTTGTGGTAGTTTACTTTGATGACATATTGATTTATAGCAGATCTTTGGAAGAACATTTGGAACATTTACGTGCTGTTTTTATTGCTCTGCGTGATGCATGTTTGCTTGGTAACCTTGGGAAGTGCACCTTTTGCACCGACCGAGTATCTTTTCTTGGCTATGTTGTTACTCCACAGGGAATTCAAGTTGATAAAGCCAAGATTGAAGCTATTGAGAGTTGGCCGCAGCCCAAAAGGTCACACAAGTGAGGAGTTTTCTTGGCCTCGCTGGATTCTATAGGCGTTTTGTGAGAGATTTCAGCACCATTGTTGCACCTCTCAATGAGCTTACAAAGAAAGATGTGCCTTTTCTTTGGGGTACCGCACAGGAAGAAGCTTTCACGGTATTGAAAGATAAGTTGACACATGCTCCTTTACTTCAACTTCCTGATTTTAATAAGACTTTTGAGCTTGAATGTGATGCTAGTGGAATTGGATTAGGAGGTGTGTTATTACAAGATGGCAAACCTGTTGCATACTTTTCTGAAAAATTGAGTGGGCCTAGTCTGAATTATTCTACTTATGATAAAGAATTATATGCTCTTGTTTGGACTTCAGAAACATGGCAACATTATTTATGTCCCAAAGAATTTGTTATACACTCTGATCATGAATCTTTGAAACATATTAAAAGTCAAGCTAAACTGAATCGTAGACATGCTAAATGGGTTGAATTCATTGAGATTTTCCCTTATGTCATTAAACACAATAAGGGAAAAGAAAATGTTATTCCTGATGCATTGTCTCGTCACTATACTATGCTTTCACAACTTGACTTCAAAATATTTGGTTTGGAGACCATCGAAGATCAATATGTGCATGATGCTGATTTTAAAGATGTAATGCAGAATTGTAAAGAAGGAAGAATGTGGAACAAGTTTGTCGTTAATTGAAAGTGCGTTATATCGACTAGAGGGGGTGAATAGGCGATTTTTATGAATTCTTCACTGAGGAATTTGCTGGTGAGGAAATTCCTAAATGAAGAACTACTTGAAGCGGAATAAGTACTCAGAAAGGAACATAACAGAACACAAGCATAGTCATCATGATGAAATGAAAACAAGCACAGAGTACAGGAAGCGTAAACACAGGATAACACAAGGGAAGAAGATGAACAGACTGAAGAAATAGAACTGGGGAAATTGAGAAAGTCTTCAGTCAATGTCTTTAAACAGATATGAACAGGCACACAACAACATACATGAGGAATTTAAAGAGTTGAGGAAATAGAACTAGTAAGCTCGGTGAAGACAATGATTTGGTAGACCAGTTCCAACTGCTGTCTCAGTTGTACATCAGGTTGGAGCAGTTGAGTATTTAAACTCGAGGACACCTAGTCCCGGACACACAGTCCTCACCGTATTCTCCTTGAGCTAAAGTCACACAAACCTCGCCCAATCACTCGTGGTAAGTCTTCAGGTGACTTCCGAACCTTCACAAACTCGGTCACTCGGCGATCCACAATTCCTCTTGGATGCTCTAGACCTTGACGCCTAACCGCCTGGAAGAAGCACAGTCTTCAAAGGAAACAAGCGTCGGATCCACGCAGGATCAATCTCTTCAGTGATGCTCAATCACTTGGGGTTTTGTAGGTTTGGGTTTGGGATTTCCTCACTTGATGATTTTCACTCAAAGTCCCCGGAGGATGGGTTGCTCTCAAATGACAAGTGTCAGTTTCTCTCGGAGCAGCCAACCAGCTAGTGGTTGTAGGGGGTGGCTATTTATAGCCGGGGAGCAGCCCGACATGATAAGACATAAATGCCCTTGTCTGATATGACCGTTAGGTGGGTAGATATTTTGGGACAGCTGGCGCGTAGCACAGCAACGGTCGGAATATTTGGGGTTTGAATTCCTCAGGGCTATCATGTTCCTCACTTGGTAGGCAATCCGCACTGGCGAATTCCTAACTCTTTAGTCAGAACAAATTCCTCAGAGACCAGAAGAACTTCAAATCTGTCACTGAAGAATATGACTGAACTGTGCGAGATTTCCAATGGCTTCACTCGAAGGGATTGGTAGGTGTAGGATTTTGAGTTGAGCATCACATGGAAATTTTTCCTTAGTATTTCCTCGACCCTCTTTAACAGTACGGTGTTTCCTATGACTCAAGAAAGATAAAATGAAACTATGAAAACAAAATTCTTCACGCTTCATGTTCCTCGAATGATTACCAAGTCTTCAAGGTCACACCAATTTCTTCACTTTCAAAGTCTTCAGAAAGTCTTCATAAATCCAAAGTCTTCAGTCGAAGAACTTCATTTTTAGGGGTCGACTTTCTCTGTAAATATCAAACTCCTCATAGACTTATAGACCTATGTACACTCACAAACGCATCAGTCCCTTAACCTATAAGTCTTCAATACACCAAAATCACTAAGGGGCACTAGATACACTTACAATCTCCCCCTTTTTGGTGATTGACGACAATATAGGTTAAGCTTTCAACGGGGATAATCGTATGAAGTGTAAATACTGATGTTGAGGAATTTGATTGCAAGATATAGAAGAACTCCCCCTGAAGATGTGCAACGTGAGGAATTTGCTTTTGAAGCAATGCACACTTGAAGAGTATAATCATGGAGATTTCCCCCTATATCTTGTAATTCATACACGCATTTGACATATAATATGAGGAATTTGAAATGCATAATGAAATATGGTGACTGAGGTAATTCAGCATGCGTGCATTAACATTAATGAGGAATAAGCATGCAGAAGAACACAGCAAAAGTATCAAGCCACCATAGAGTTTAAGATTACAACTCGATCCAGCAAAGTCATCAGAAGAACGAGAGTTGTAACTTAGCAAAAAAAATGCCCATATATAGACCCGCTTGAAGACTAACTCAAATTTCTCCCCCTTTGTCATTGAATGACCAAAAGGGTCGAAACTGAGGACTAACGCCCCTGAAGAATATCATGATGATGGAGGAGCGCCAACATTGCCAGGGTCTTGAGTCGTTGTAGGGCCTGCTGCAGTGTCGTCCAAGTCTTCATGCTCGTCTGTGGCGTGTGATGAAGAATATGAGTTGGCCACCAAGGAAGGAACCTTGACCTTCTTAAATTTCTTCGGTGGAGGTGCAGACCAGACAAAGTCTTCCTTGAAGCCCATTTGCTTTAGATCTTCTTCACCATATAGATGTAAGAGAATAGCCCAGGTGCGATCAAACACTTCATGGAGGTAGTAGTGGTTTTTCTTCACTGCATTATGTGTAGAGGTCATATTGTGAAGAATAGAGCCAAACTGACGCTTAACCCATTTGTGATTTCAATCGACCTTCTGGTGAAGACTTATAAGCAGTTCATGGTCAGTCATCACACGGGGATTAGTAGCTTGAGGACTTGACTTTGGAGCGTTGGCAGCAGAATCATGTGTGGCAGAGTCATTGGTGGAAGAAGATGCAGCTTTGCGGAACTGACCATCTAATGGATGAATGCCTTCATCGATCACAGCTGGTGACTTGGCCTTCTCATCACATGAGGAAATTGTCCACTTGAGGACTTCAATTGGGGGCAAGTAGATGCCATGGTTAAGTGTATCAGCCTTGTAGTTGAGTGAAGACCTTGATCTGAGGAATCTCATGATCCATGGAGCGTAAGGCTCCAGCTCAAACGGTGAAAGTGCAACATTCGCAAGAGTCCTCAAGAAGAAATCATGGTACTTGATAGGGATACCGTGCATGATGTTGAAAAGCATATTCTTCATCATCCCCACAATTTCTTCATCAGATGAATCATGACCTTTGATTGGACTCATGGTCTTTGTCAGAATGCGGTAGATGGTTCTGGGCACATACAGCAAATCCTTCACGAGGAGTTTGGTCCTTTGAGCTTGTCCGGGCTTCAGCGGCTTCATGAGCAATTGCATATAGTGATCAGTAAGTTCAGGTTCATCATACAGACAGCGAGCGCCTTCTGGTGGAGGACTGATTGGCAAGGCACAAAGCAATTCAGAGGCTGGTGCCTTGTAGTGAGTGTTTTCAGTCATCCAGTCCAACACCCATGAGTTGACATCAGCAGCATTGCCTGTGATATGCAAAGTTGCGTAGAACTGAAGAATAAGCTCTTCATTCCAATCAACGATGTCAGTGCAGAAATTTAGCAAGCCTGCATCGTGAAGCATACTGAGAACCGGCGTGAAGCAAGGCATAGATTCCATGTCCACATGAGGAATGTGCTCATGATCAAAGACTTTGTCCTTGTCAAACAGAACTGAGGAATAGAAGTTTGCCTGGCTGGCAGTCCAGAAACGCTTCCTTCTAAGACGAGCATTGTCATAAGGGTTGAATTCAGTGAAGAATACATGCTCGCCGAAGAAATCATCAGCCTTGAATTTTGGCTTCATGGAGAAGGGATTCTTTGGCTTGGGTTGAGGGGTGTCAGTGATCTGCAGAACCACCTCAGGAATCGCGATCTCAGGTTCCTCATGCTGAGGAATTTCAGATTCTTCTGCATCTGGAGCCTATGTCATTACTTCTTCATTCACAGTTTCTTTAGTACTAGTGGCTGGAATGTCCTCATGAACAGACGAGGTTGCACGAGGTTCATCAGATTCCACTTGTACTTCAGTAGTGGCTGGGGACTGAGGAACAGCTTGGAGAGGAGTGAACAACGGAGAGTTGGGGTGCTGACTTTCCCAAAAGTCATCATTTAGCACTGGTGTGGTACATCCGATGTCCACATCCTCATCTTCAAGTTCTGCAACACCTGCCTCTTCAGCAGTGAACTGAGGCATAGGTGAGGAAATGACTCGGGTTGAAGGGATATTATCCACTTCAATTTCTTCGTCCAACTGCTCTGTCAAAGCAGCAAATGGAGTTTCTTCATCAGATTCCTCGGGAATCTCATATTCTTCACCAAAAGGAACAAGGTCCTTTGATGGCATTGATGAGACAGGAAGGGCATCAATTGGATTGTCAATTGAACTGATCAGCGTCTTCATCTTCTTCGGAGCTGAAGAATTTGAAGAAGTTGATGCCTTCCTCTTTTTCATCGCTGCATGTTCTGCAGCCTTTGTCTTCTTCACATCTGAGGCAGATGGAAGGGTCGAAGTTGGTGTAGGTGCAGGAGGTGCATTTTCTTCAGGCGCAACTGTTGCAGTTGCCATGACTTGTTCACTTTCCTCAGGCGCATCACCAGTGGATGCCCTGGCAATATCACCAGCGGCTGGAATGGAGTCATCAGCCCTGGTACTCTCATTTTCTTCAGTAGCCATACTGACATCAGCGGTGCTGGCATGTTCTTCAGTGGGCTGGGCAGATGCTTCAGCCTGAGGAATTTCAACATGCACCAGCGCAGAGGCAGTTGAAGAGAAAGTCTTCATCAAATTGACGAACCGAACCTTTGCTCCCTTCCAATCAGCATGGTATCGATTGAAATCATCACTCAGTTTCTTGATTTCAGCTTGTACAGCAATGAGTTGTTCAGGGGTAAGAGTGAGGACATTGTCCTTGAGGTAGCGCTGTTTCTTGTATTGCGCTTTCTTCAGCCTTCGTCCTTCTTCATATTTCCACTTCTCTTCCTCAATGAAGTGAGTGAGAACATGGCTTTGACCAGGAGTGAGATTCATCTCTGGCAAAGGTGTAGTGGGGTACTTGTGCCACAAGTCAATAAAATCAAGGATCAACTTAGGATCCAGCATTAGAGGCACATTGCTGCCTTTGGCTCTAGCGGCCTTGGCTTGCCTGTCCCCGATGATTTCAGCAAGTTCTTCATCATCAGCCTCATCGTCATCAGAGGGGATTTGGAAGGCAACCTGCTTCTTGTGAGGACTTGGGCGAAGGCCTTGACCTGGAGTGGCCTTTTTCTTCAGCAGAGATGGTCCGGCTGAGGAACTTGGTGCAGCAGTGGAGCTAGCAGATGCTCCTGAGGTAATAGAGATTCCTTGAGTCCTTTGGCACGTGGCCAGATGCACAGGTGCCGAAGATTTTGTCGGAACAGCCGAAGACTTTGTCGGAGGAACTGGGGATTTAGGAGGAGGAGGAGCAGACTGAGGAATTGGCCGTGAGGGCATTGAAGGAGAAGCACTAGATTTGTGGGCAGGCTTCTTTGGCATAGCCTTCCTGGGCTTACTACCAGAGGCCTCAGCAGTGTTAGCAGCAGCAGCAGCAGAATCTTCATTGAATTTCCTCACTGCTTCTTTTGCTTGCTTGGCTAGTTTGGCCTGGCGCCTAGCCCATTCAGCAACATAGTCCTCACCGCGCTTGAGGTTGGTGGGATCCACCACTTGGCCAGGTCTCAATGGCGGTCTTGAGCATGGAGGGTTGAGCACGAATTTCTTCATATATTTGGGAGTAACATACCTGTAATCCCTCCATTCTCATGCCCATCTCCTCTCAATTCGTTGTATGCGCACCTTGCGCTGATTCTTGTCCTCCTTGCCAAACTTGGCCTCATTTGGAGTGCAATATCCAGCATAAATATCCTTAGGGATTTCAAACGTTGTGTTGACCTCAGGCCTTTTTCCTCCCTTTTGTGGCTTCTTGTCGTCAGCCATTTTCTTCAGCTGAGGATGAACAACTGAAGTTTCTGAAGATGTATGCAACTTTTCTTCGAGGAACGCTGCAAATGAGTTAAGTTGATGAGAACCTAGTGATTCAGCAGTGGACATTTGTACCTGTGAACAGAGTATAGTTGCAAGGAATGTGGAGAGGTCATATGGGTTCTCAGAAGATTTTCAAAAAGAATAGGTTTGAGGAATTTGACCGATGAGTCTTGAAGAATTTCACTAAGCGTTCTTTATCTTAGGTTCCAGAGTTGTACAGATTTGGAAATTCACACAATTGAGGAATCTTGAAGAAAATCATTGCTTAGAGAAACGAATCAAGAACAGATAACATGTGAGGTGTTTAGTGTGTGTGAAGATTTGAAGAATAAACACTTTTGAAGATTTTTAGGAAAACACATGAATCAAAGCGGGCAATAAAAGTAACTTTTAATTACCGGAAGTGAAGAACACGATGAACTGAGAGGCATTGAGGTGAAGTTCGTCCGTTCAGATCTTCCACGCCCTATCTCGGCAGAGGAAGACGACTACGGCGGCGGCGGAGTGAAGAGATCCGCAACCGGTGCGAGTACGACGGCGACGAGGTCGAGGCAGTGAAGCTCTTCCTCACCGGCGACGATGAAGTAGCAGCGATGCTAGGGTTTGGGAAGCTCGAGCGGGAGAGAGAGGTTGGGCGGAGTAAAAGTGAAGTGAGGAGAAGGTAGGGGTATTTATAGCGGAAGTGAAAAACTATGCGCCCGAGGATTTCGGACGAACGTGCCCCTGGCTTTTCTCATTCACATGACATGTGTCACCCATGTACTGTGAGGTGGCGATCGTGTATGAATAGATAAGTATTTGTCGTGAGAAGCAGAACGGTTTGAGTGGCAAAGACGAAAATTCAGATAAGATTATTTTAAGTTTCCGTTCGCAATTTCTTCAGCTGTCAAGGACACGGTGAAGATTTTGAACGAGTTTCAAATCAGAACGCACATGAAGAATTTGTGAAAAGATTAGATTGAGTTTAGCATAGATGGGGGAGGGTCCGATCACATTCACTTAGCGGAAAAAGTCAACTTGAAGAATTAGCAATAAGTGAATGCTGTAGAGGACATAAACTCATATTTTATATATATATATATATATATATATATATATATATATATATTCAAATGAAGACAAACGACAGAAATAGTGAAGACATTGCAAGTTGAAGAATTTGAAAAACTGAGGAATTTCAAAACAACAAAAAAACTCAAATTGAAGATTTTCAACTTTTATGGTGGCGTAACCCACCGTATAAGAAAGTTGGCTTCAGACACCGCGTACAATTGTCGTAGGGCTCTGAGAGTCAATTTCTTCATTAATTTCTTCACACTTAGAGGGTTAGTCTTCATTGATTGAAGAAAAACGTTACTTCATGTGTTGCGCATCTAAGTCATCAAGTCAGCATAAGTGTTAGGATGAGTGTCCATTTCAGAGAACATTCAAAGATTCTAGGATATTTAGCTCACATCGTAACTTGCTAAATCTCTTCTCATCCAAGGGCTTAGTGAAAATATCGGCCAACTGATCTTCAGTTCTTGCATGGCAGATGGAGATATCGCCCTTCAACACATGATCATGAAGAAAATGATGACGAATCTGGATGTGCTTTGTCTTCGAGTGCTGAACTAGGTTGCGAGAAATCTTGATAGCGCTCTCATTGTCGCAATAGAGAGGCACATTCTTCACGTTGATGCCATAGTCCTTGAGAGTTTGCTTCATCCATAATAATTAAGCACAGCATGATCCAGCAGCAATGTACTCAGCTTCTGCAGTGGAGAGAGATACGCAGTTCTGTTTCTTTGAGGACCAACAGACCAAAGATCGTCCGAGGAAATGGCAAGTGCCTGATGTTGACTTGCGGTCCACGCGATCGCCAGCATAGTTAGAGTCTGAATATGCAACAAGATCAAAAGAAGAGCCCTTGGGATACCATAATCCAAGTGTTGGTGTGTGAGCTAGATATTTAAGAATATGCTTCATAGCCTTAAGGTGTGATTCCTTCGGTGTAGCTTGAAATCGAGCACACATGCAAACACTAAGCATAATATCTGGCCTACATGCACATAGGTACAATAAAGAGCCAATCATGGAGCGGTATACCTTTTGATCGAAGTCTTGACCATTTTCATCAGTGCATAGATGGCCATTTGTGGGCATTGGAATTTTGAACCCTTTGCAATCTTGCATGCCGAATTTCCTCAATACTTCTTTGAGGTATTTCTCCTGCGATATGAATATACCATTGCGTCGTTGACGAATTTGAAGACCTAAAAAGAATTTCAATTCTCCCATCATAGATATTTGATATTCTTCACTCATCATATAGGCAAATTCATCACTATAACGTTGGTCAGTGCAGCCAAAGATAATATCATCAACATATATTTGGCACACAAAAAATTCACCATCATAAGATTTTGTGAAAAGATTTGGGTCGAGTGAACCGGGTTTGAAGCCTTTCTTCATGAAGAATTCCTTCAAAGTGTCATACCACACCCGAGGGGCTTGCTTGAGGCCATACAGGGCCTTGTTGAGTCTGAAGACTTTGTCAGGATTCTTTGGATCTTCAAAACCTGGGGGTTGAGCAACATATACTTCTTCCTCAAGCTTACCATTGAGGAATGCACTTTTCACATCCATTTGTTGTAAGATAATATTATGATGGTTAGCAAAAGCAAGTAATATGCGAATAGCCTCAAGTCTAGCAACAGGTGCAAAAGGTTCATCGAAATCAATTCCTTCAACCTATGTGTAGCCTTGAGCTACAAGTCGTGCCTTATTCCTCACCACAAGGCCATTTTCATCTTGCTTGTTGCGGTAGATCCACTTTGTGCCAATGATGTTGTGCTTGCGAGGATCTGGATGTTTGACCAGTTCCCAGACATTGTTGAGCTCGAACTGATGTAATTCTTCTTGCATAGCCTGAATCCACTCAGGCTCCAGAAATGCTTCATCTACCTTAGTGGGCTCTGAGATAGAGACAAAAGCAAAGTACCCACAAAAGTTAGATAAATGTGAAGACTTTGAGCGAATGAGAGGACCTGGTGCTTCAATGTCGTCAATGATCTTCTCAATTTGCACTTCATTAGCAATGCGAGGATGAGTGGGTTGTCTTCGAGAAATTTGATCAGCATTCCCTTCAGGAGCATTTTCTTCAGCACCATTTTCTTCAGGTGCGCCAACTTGGTGATCATCACGATCAGGAATGAATTCTTTAGCAGATTCTTCGGTAGGAATGACATCCTCAGTAGCATTGAACTTGATAGAATCTTCAGGTGTTGGTTCATCTATCACAGAAGGTAGGTGCTCTCTTTGCGAGCCATTAGTTTCATCGAACCACACATCTACAGTTTCAACAACTTTGTGAAGAACCCTGTTAAAGACTCTGTAGGTGTGCGAGTCCTTTCCATAACCAAGCATAAAACCTTCATGTGCTTTCGGTGAGAATTTTGAAGTGTGATGAGGATCTCTAATCCAACATTTAGCACCGAAGACATTGAAATAACTCACATTTGGCTTTTTGTCAGTGAGGAGTTCATAAGCAGTTTTCTTGAAGAATTTGTGAAGATATACCCTATTGATGACATGGCACGCAGTATCAATTTCCTCAATCCAGAAGCGACAAGGCGTCTTGTATTCATCAAGCATAGTGCGAGCCATTTCAGCAAGGGTTCTATTCTTGCGCTCCACGATGCCATTCTGCTGAGGAGTATAAGGAGCAGATAACTCATGAGTAATACCAAGTTCATCAAGACAGCCATCAAGACTGGAATTCTTGAACTCGGTCCCATTGTCAGTTCTGATGTGCTTGATCTTCACACCAAAGTTGGTTGAAGCCCTCGAGAAAAATCGTTTGAAGACTTCCTGCACTTCATGTTTGTAAGTGACAATGTGCACCCATGTGTAACGAGAATAATCATCAACAATAACAAATCCATATTGAGATGCATCATTAAGAATTGCAGAATAGTGGTTAGGACCAGAGTGATCCATGTGAAGCAATTCAAATGGATGAGTGGTTGTCATGACAGTCTTCGCTGGATGCTTGGCCTTTGTCATCTTTCCATCTTCACAAGCTTCACATAAGTGATCCTTGAGGAATTTGACATTCTCAATGCCAATGACATGCTTCTTCTTCGCAAGCGTGTGCAGATTCCTCATGCGAGCATGACCAAGTCATCGATGCCATAGCCAGCCTTCTGAAGCTTTTGCAAGTAAGCACACGGCTGGTTATGGTCCTGTAGAGAAATCAACAATATACAGACCTCCTCTCCTAAAGCCTTCGAAGACTTTGGAATGGTCAGCTTCCATGATCACAACACAACGATATCTTCCAAAGACAACAACCATATCGAGATCACAAAGCATTGAGACAGACATGAGGTTGTATCCTAAGGACTCGACGAGCATGACTTTGTCCATGTGTCGATCCTTTGAGATCGCAACCTTACCTAGACCCAATACCTGACTTTTGCCTTTGTCAACGAAGATGATATGCTTCAGATGTGATGGTGATAACGGAGCATCCATCAATAGATTCTTGTCACCCGTCATGTGATTTGTACATCCACTATCGAGGACCCACTCGTTTGCTTTGGGCTGATCATCCTGCAGATGAATTAGTGCAACTTACGAACTCATATATTTCATCAATGAAGAATATGACATCAATATCATCAGTTCAATTTCATCAAGCAATAGCACAGATAAATCAGTATGAGGACGTGAAAAATGAAAATTCATTTCTTCATGATTAGCCTGCGTCCTTTCAGGCATTGTTCAGGTCTCCAGCAAATTCTTCAGACGTTTTAAGCACGTCTGGAGACCTGACCCTGCATAAGAGATTAGTTCTTTTTCTTCACCACCCACATCTGAAGGGGTGGCAAAGAGTTCATCACTCTGCGAGCACCATATGAGAAAGGTGGCATAGAAGCTAGTCCGCTTCGTTTCACATAAGAGGGGTTAGGGTAAGCATATGAGTAAGCAGAGAAATTCTTCGAGGACTTATGAACATAATGATTTGAAGAATAACGTTCATATTCATAGCCCTTAGCTCTACCCTGCGAAACAGAAGGGTTAGCACGATGATGATCATATGAGGACTTTGATCCATTTGAGGAATTTGATCCACATGAAGAATTAGGTCCATATGAAGAATTAGATCTGGGGTTCCTGTTCTTCACAGGTGGTGTCATGAGGACATTCACCTGAAGACTTTCAAGATAACTTTTGGGAACCCAGATTTTCTTCATAGGGGAACCGTTCCTGCAGTTAGTGCCAACATATCTAGCAAATACTTCACCATTCTGATTTTTGAACAGTTTATAGTTAGAGTCAAATGACTAATCACAAGAATGAGGAGATTCACATGTAAAGCCAGATAAGTTGGATGGATCAACTGGAGGTCCCTTTGCAGCAACCCATGAGGTTTTGGGGTACTTCTCAGGCTTCCAATATGTTCCATCGGCATTGAGTTTCCTCTCAAAGGCAATACCCTCTTTCCTAGGTTTTCTGTTTAGGATCTGCTTTTTGAGCACATCACAAAGAATCTGATGCCCTTTGAGGCTTTTGTACATGCCTGTTGTGTACAATTCCTTCGGCCCTGCATCATTAGTAGTACTAGCAATGTCCTCAGATGAGGAATTAGTGATAGCAGAGACAGGTGAAGAATTTGTAATATTTGAAGCATTTGAACATTCAGGTGAAGAATTAGCAGATTCACGTTCAATGCACTTTAGACATGGAGGAACAAATTCTTCCTGAGTAGCACTAATTTGTTGAGCAAGTAATGAATCGTGCTCCTTCTGAAGATCTTCATAACTCACTCTTAGCTTCTCAAGATCTTGCTTTCTTTGAAGAAGTTCAAGAGAAAGCTTCTCGTGATCAGATAAGAGTGTGTTATGATTACCTTGAAGGTCATCAAATTTGGAATGGAGTCCCTGAAGACTTTCAGCCAAGGCTTTTGACTGATCCATTTCTTCACCCAACATATCATCGCTCTTATTTAGCACGTATTGAACTTTCTCCAAAGCTCTTTGTTGTTTAGTGGCAAGGGAAGCAAGTTTCACATAGCTAGGTCCAAATTCATCACCTGATTCATCATCACTAGATTCGGAAAGGTAGCATTCAGTTACCTTGGCATCCCCTGCCATGAGGCACGGTGAAGAGGATGACGATTCAGGTGCGAAAGTCATCTCTTTGAGAGAATCCTTGTAATCCTCAAACCAAGGATCATGTCAAGTACGATGACCTTCATAGACCTCAGAAAGCCGGTCCCAGATTAGCTTCGCGTGATTGAGGTGCATGACGTTCCTGAACTGATTTCGGGACAGACAGGAGCAGATGACATCCTTCGCCATGAGGTTCAGTAGAGTGTACTTGTGAATGTCATCAGCCTCCGCCATCTTGCATAGATCGGTAAGACCAATCTCAGTGATGGTCCACAGTTCGCTGTCCATAGCCATGAGTCGCTTCTTCATCATGGCCTTCCACCGAGGATACTCATGACCGTCAAAGATGGGGCAGGAAACGTTCCTCGATCCTGCAGTCGAGATAACTAGAACTCCAGGTGGTTAAACCAAAATCACACAGAACAAGGGAGTAACTTGCTTTGATAACAATTAAAAGTGCGTTATATCGACTAGAGGGGGGGTGAATAGGCGATTTTTATGAATTCTTCACTGAGGAATTTGCTGGTGAGGAAATTCCTAAATGAAGAACTACTTGCAGCGGAATAAGTACTCAGAAAGGAACATAACAGAACACAAGCATAGTCGTCATGATGAAATGAAAACAAGCACAGAGTACAGGAAGCGTAAACACAGGATAACACAAGGGAAGAAGATGAATATACTGAAGAAATAGAACTGAGGAAATTGCAAAAGTCTTCAGTCAATGTCTTCAAACAGATATGAACAGGCACACAACAACATACATGAGGAATTTAAAGAGTTGAGGAAATAGAACCAGTAAGCTCGGTGAAGACAATGATTTGGTAGACCAGTTCCAACTGTTGTCTCAGTTGTACATCTGGTTGGAGCGGCTGAGTATATAAACTCGAGGACACCCAGTCCCGGACACACAGTCCTCACCGTATTCTCCTTGAGCTAAAGTTACACAGACCTCGCCCAATCACTCGTGGTAAGTCTTCAGGTGACTTTCGAACCTTCACAAACTCGGTCACTCGGCGATCCACAATTCCTCTTGGGTGCTTTAGACCTTGACGCCTAACCGTCTGGAAGAAGCATAGTCTTCAAAGGAAACAAGAATTGGATCCACGCAGGATCAATCTCTTCAGTGATGCTCAATCACTTGGGGTTATGTAGGTTTGGGTTTGGGATTTCCTCACTTGATGATTTTCACTCAAAGTCCTCGGAGGATGGGTTGCTCTCAAATGACAAGTGTCGGTTTCTCTCAGATCAGCCAGCCAGCTAGTGGTTGTAGGGGGCGGCTATTTATAGCCGGGGAGCAGCCCGACATGATAAGACATAAATGCCCTTGTCTGATATGACCGTTAGGTGGGTAGATATTTTGGGACAGCTGGCGCGTAGCACAGCAATGGTCGGAATATTTGGGGTTCGAATTCCTCAGGGCTATCATGTTCCTCACTTGGTAGGCAATCCGCACTGGCAAATTCCTAACTCTTCAGTCAACACAAATTCCTCAGAGACCAGAAGAACTTCGTCTCTGTCACTAAAGAATATGACTGAATTGTGCGAGATTTCCAATGGCTTCACTCGAAGGGATTGGTAGGTGTAGGATTTTGAGTTGAGCATCACATGGAAATTTTTCCTTAGTATTTACTCGACCCCCTTTAACAGTACGGTGTTTCCTATGACTCAAGAAAGAGAAAATGAAACTACAAAAACAAAAGTCTTCACGCTTCATGTTCCTCGAATGATTACCAAGTCTTCAAGGTCACACCAATTTCTTCACTTTCAAAGTCTTCAGAAAGTCTTCAGAAAGTCTTCAGAAATCCAAAGTCTTCAGTCGAAGAACTTCATTTTTAGGGGTCGACTTTCTCTGTAAATATCAAACTCCTCATAGACTTATAGACATGTGTACACTCACAAACGCATCAGTCCCTTAACCTATAAGTCTTCAATACACCAAAATCACTAAGGGGCACTAGATGCACTTACATTAATGATGGATTTGTGTTCGGTGCTAACAAGCTATCCGTTCCAGCTAGCTCCGTTCGTCTTTTATTATTGCAGGAGGCGCATGGAGCAGGATTAATGGGACACTTTTGCGTGAAGATGAGGGAGGATGTACTTGTTACACATTTTTTTTGGCCAAAGATGAGACGGAATGTTGAGCGTTTTATTGCTCGTTGCACTACATGTCAAAAAGCTAAGTCACGACTCAATCCTCATGGTTTATATATGCCTTTGCCTATACCTAGTGTTCCTTGGGAGGATACATCTATGGACTTTGTTTTAGGTTTACCTCGAACAAAGAAGGGGAGGGATAGCATATTTATTGTCGTGGATAGATTCTCGAAAATGGCACACTTTATACCATGTCATAAAAGCGATGATGCTGTTAATGTTGCTGATTTGTTCTTTCATGAATTTATTCGCTTGCATGGTGTGCCAAATACTATTGTTCCAGATTGTGATACTAAATTTCTTAGCCACTTTTGGAGATGTTTATGGGCTAAGTTGGGGACTAAACTGCTTTTTTAGTACTACTTATCACCCCCAAACTGTTGGACAAACTGAAGTAGTCAATAGAACATTGTCTACTATGCTTAGGGCTATTTTGAAGAATAATAAGAAAATGTGGGAGGAACGCTTGCCTCATATTGAATTTGCTTATAATCGTTCATTGCATTCTACTACTAAGATGTGCCCTTTTGAAGTTGTGTATGGTTTCCTACCTCATGCACCTATTGATTTGTTCCCTGTTCCATCTTCGGAGAAGGTTAATTTTGATGCTAAACAACGTGTTGAATTGATTTTAAAAATGCATGAGTTAACTAAGGAAAACAATGAGCGTATGAATGCTAAATATAAACTTGCTGGAGATAAGGGTAGAAAACATGTTGTGTTTGCACCTGGAGATCTTGTTTGGTTACATTTGTGTAAGGATAGACTTCCTGATTTGCACAAATCAAAGCTAATGCCACGTGCTGATGGTCCCTTTAAGGTGTTAGAGAAAATAAATGTAATGCATATAAACTTGAGCTGCCTGTAGATTTTGGGGTTAGTCCCACTTTTAACATTGCAGATTTGAAGCCTTATTTGGGTGAGGAAGATGAACTTTCGTCGAGGACGACTTCATTTCAAGAAGGGGAGAATGATGAGGACATCAATACCATTGTTACACCCACAGCCCCTGCTGCTATACATACTGGACCAATTACTAGAGCTCATGCACGCCAACTAAATTACCAGGTACTTTCGTTTCTTGGTAATGATTCTAATGTTCATGAGAATATGATGCTGCCTAAATTGGATACATTTGTTTTTCTTATAGATGAAGGGCCTAGCTTGGAGAAGGATGAACATTGGAGCAAGAACATGCATGGAGATGATGGCATGCGCAAGGGGAACAAGAACGGAGTTACAAGTGATCATTTCAGGGCTTTGAAGCCACCATAACGAGTGCATGAAGCCTTGGACGAAATATACAAGATGACACTTCATAAATTTCATCCAGAGGCTATTCTAGGTGTTGTGTCACCTTTTTATTGGGCCAGGCCCATGTAATTTTGAAATACATAAGTATAGGCTATTTTTAGAGTCCGTATGTGTGGGGAAACAAGAGATAGGGTTGGTTTCGGACCCCTCCACCAAGGGCCACGAAATCCCCCCCCCCCCTCTTCCTCCATATATACAGCCCTTAGTGCATCGTTTAGACTTTGGGTTTTTTTAGATTAAAAGTTCGCCATAGCTGCAACTTCGCGTACTTCGTTTGTGTTCAACGACCAGACAAAGGTGTCATAGAACCCCACCTTCATTAATAAAGCTTTCCTCTGTTATTCGCAATATCCAGATTGCAATCTTAGTTTCTTGCTTGTTCTTCGTTTGCTTGCAAGAAATAGACCTTCGTGGTCAGGTTGATCGTGCTCCGGTGTGGTCAATAACCTCTCGGAGTTGGTTTAGCGATTGCTAAGGCGCGACGTCCTTGCACGTTCGTAGTCGGATCATCAAAGTCGACTTCCACCAAAACGATAGCCACCATCTCATCGAAAGACGGGACACCTTTGCCTCTATCAGCAGGAATCCCTCACACTTGCGCCACACGGTGGGCACAATAGGACAACAACATAACCACAAGCAAATTAAATCAATCATAGAAATTCACCAATTACCGATAGGACAACAAAAATCTACTCAGACATCATAGGATGGCAACACATCATTCGATAATAATATGAAGCATAAGCACCATGTTCAAGTAGAGGGTACATCGGGTTGCGGGAGAGTGGACCGCTGAATATAGATGGGGGAAGGTGATGGAGATGTTGGTGAAGATGGTGGAGGTGTTGGTGAAGATCGCGGTGATGATGATGGCCCCCGGCAGCGTTTCGACGCCACCGGAAGCAAGGGGGAGAGAGCCCTCCTTCTTCTTCTTCTTCCTTGACCTTCTCCTTAGGTGGGAGAAGGGTTTCCCTTCTGGTCCTTGGCTCCCATGGCGTGGGAGGGGCGAGAGCCCCTCCGAGATTGGATCTGTCCCTTTGTCTCTCTCTGTTTCTGCGTTCTGGGATTCTGCCCTTTCACCATTTCTTATATATCCAGAGATCCGTAACTCCGATTGGATTGAAACTTTTGCCCAGATTTTTCTCCGAAAATTAGCTTTCTTGCGGCAAAAGAAGAGCATCAACTGCCTTACAGGGTGCCCACGAGGGTCAGGGGCGCGCCTGCCCCCCTGGGGCGCGCCCCCCTACCTCGTGGCCCCCTCGGGCACCGTCTCGCATTGATTTTTCTTCCCAGATGTCACAAATATTCCAAAAATATTCTCTGTCCATTTTTATCCTGTTTGGACTCTGTTTGATATGGGGTTTCTGCGAAACATAAAACATGCAACAAACAGGAACTGGCACTGGGCACTGGATCAATATGTTAGTCCCAAAAATAGTATAAAAAGTTGTCAAAAGTATATGAAAGTTGAATAACATTGGCATGGAACAATCAAAAATTATAGATACGACGGAGACGTATCAAGCACTCTTCACTTTTGTCGCTGGTTTACATTTTTCAATCCTAGGAATTGATTAGTGCCTTCTGTTTTGACTCTAGATTTGAATAGTGCACAGGTAGTGCTCATTAGTAGGTTAAAAGGACGTTCAGCTTATTTATTAAATCATGATGTAGAAAAGGTTTAGCTAAGTGGGACTCCAAGTCTACAACCATAGTAGAAATAAGGTCATGGAGCAAGAGTTCCGTTGGGCATCATTTGCATTTGTCTTGTCATGTTTGATGCTTCACAACATGTGGGTAAACATATTAGCACACACACGCACACTATAGTTTGTAATGACATTTAATAGGGGATGCATTAGGGTACTTTATTTCCATTATAAACTAATAATAATTAAGAGCTTTGTAAGGTAACAATAATATAGGATATATAGTAGAATATTAGATGTGCTTGTATAAGTAGAATGCAGAGTTTAGAAATGAACTGAAATCTGAGAACAGGAAGTGGTAGGCTTAATTTTATTTAGAAAAATAGATGTACTGCAGCATCATATATTAAGGTAATCCCTTAGCCAAAAGAAATTGGAGGGGAAGATCATCAAGTTAGTGGACCAGTTTTCATTCTGTGGGATTTCCTTTCTTCAATGAAAGCTCCAGCCCGAGCAAGGGCATATCAGCTACAATATGGATCAGTTGGTTGATTATGTCCCCCATTCTGTAAATTCAACTTAGCAATAAAGCATTGACAAGTGTGTTCACTTCTCTCCATGCCAAACAAAATATCATCATTTGGTTCTTTAATCTATTTTTAATCCTTATATCAGTCTGCGACGATGGAACCAATTCTTCACCCAATCTGAACTGTACGTCTAGCAGCTTCTTTGATGTTTTACCTCTTCTTTTTTATTCTCCATAAATGTACAACTTTATAAAAGTTGTTGTATTGCTTGGGGGCAATTTACTTATATTATGCTCAACTTTATCTCATGAATTGCATGGCAAAACCTAATTCTGGTTGGTCTTCTGCCACTTGTTTTATGGCTTGCCAATTGTGAATTATTTTGTACAAGGCCTCTCAGCAGCTACCAATGCTTTGCGAGGTTATGAGAGTATGTACCTAGCATGTATGGTTTTTACATACTTTTGCACAGGTTGAGATGCATCACATGACCTTCTTCTCTTGACTTATGGGTATTGCAGAGTCCTTTCTTTGCCACAAAGGGCAGGAGTTGTGCCATTCAACTCAAAAGGACAAAGAGTTCATCACAAGGGGGTGGTCTCTAGGATATTTACACAACAGGACATTTCTTTTTGCATAGAACCAAATTATACGATCTAATTGAGTAAATTATATCATGTATTAAGTACATTTTATTGTGTCACCTATGTTTACCTCTTTTTTTAATGCAAGTTTACTACTACTCAGACTTTCTAATTGCAGGCTCAACTATTTGGACCCACTGATCTGATTTTGTTTGGTGTCTGTATGTGTATACCGAAGTCCAGTGAATCCCTAAAGAATCGAATCTTCATTCCTATCTCATATATGCTATCTTCAATGCAAAGTGTTAGCTACTCCAGTCTCATGTTTGAAAATGTGATTGATTATAAATTGCACATGCATTCGTATATATTTGGAAAGAACAATCCTTATTAATTTTTTGGTGCCCTGAATGGTTGCTCATACTTAAAGTTACTAAAAATACAAGTATTTTCAATGTGCTCATGGTTTTAAATGAGACTCACTTAAGTGGTTGCTAAAACGTATTTTTACCGAGAAAGGCAAACCTTTTCAAAACACTTATTGTACGGATTTTGAAAGACAATTCTATTTGAATTTTTCATATCAAGACATGTATTTTTGTTTTAAATTAAACTCTATACATTAAGTTAAGCCGTGTATATTCATATCATTATAAAAAACCATTTCATAGTGTTTCTTATTAGAAGGGGATTAAACCATGGGATTTTTTTGCATTGCGAAAATGGCTTTAGTGTGCCTCTGCGCCATTTGGCGCAACAGGTCCACTAGTATTTGTGAATTTATAGGCCAAGAATTAGGGTTAGAGGAGCTCCGAGGGGCCCACAAGCCCTCAGGGCGCCCCCCTAGGGCGCGCCCATGAGGCTTGTGGCCGCCTCGGGACTCCTCTGACTTCATCTCCAAGTCCTACTGGTGTCTTTTGGTCCAAGAAAAATCATCGCAAAAGTTTTATTCCGTTTGGACTCCGTTTGATATTCCTTTTCTGTAAAACTCAAAAACAAGGAAAAAACAGAAACTGACACTAGCTCTAGGTTAATAAGTTAGTCCCAAAAAAATATAAAATAGCATATTAATGCATATAAAACATCCAAAACAGATAATATAATAGCATGGAATAATAAAAAATTATAGATACGTTGGAGACGTATCGGACAACAACCTTCCAAACTTTTCACTAAAAGAAGATTGGTATATCCAAATATGATATCATCAACACATATTTGGCATACAAATAGTTCACCATTAACTCTCTTAACGAATAAAGTTGAATCAATTTTCCCAATTTCAAAACCTTTCTCAAGTAGAAACTTTGTTAAGCATTTGTACCAAGCTCTAGGGGCTTGTTTGAGACCATAAAGAGCTTTATGAAGTTTATAGACATGGTTTCGTTTCTTGGGATTAAAAAAGGCGGGAGGTTGTGTAACATACACTTCCTCCACAATTTCACCATTCAAGAAGGCACTTTTAATATCCATTTGATAATGAGTAATATCATGGTGATTGGCATAAGCAAGAAGAATGCGAACGGATTCAAGTCTAGCAACGGGGGCATTAGTCTCACCATAGTTCATACATTCGACTTGAGTGTAGCCTTGAGCCACTAGGCGAGACTTGTTGCGTACAACTTGTCCATCCTCGTCTTGCTTGTTCCTAAACACCCATTTGGTTTCGATGATGTTTTGCTCATCTTTGGGATTCTCAACCAATGTCCATACTTGGTTGCTCTTACCTTCATAGGTTCAATGCTAGATATGAATGAGTAATGCTCACAAAATTTAGCTAAACGAGATTTAGAGCAAGTGATTCTCTTGGATTTCGCCAAGGATTTGGTCAACGGCAAGACTCTTGTCGATTCTTTCTCTAACTCGGGGTAGCTTTTTCTTGGGTTTAGGAGGAGCTTCCTCCTCATCATCATCTTCTTCCTCTTCATTTGCATTGGCATTGTCATTCTCTTGAGGTGGTGGAGATGGAGGTTGTGGTGGATCTTCTTGTTGCACTTCCTCACTTCCTTCGTCTTGGCGAGTTCCACTTGTGGATGCCTCCATGTCAACTTGTGGTTCACCTTGATGTCAGTTGAGGCTTCCACTTGAATAGACAAAGTGCACTCCTTCACCTACATGGGGTGAATCTTGCCAATGGTCAAGTCCTGAATTGCTTCCGATGGTTCTTGATCTCCTACGTTAATTGGCAATTTCTCAACTTGTGAGCCATTAGTCTCATCAAACTTCACATCTACCTTCTCTTCAACTTGTCAAGTGAAGTTCTCGTGGACACGTAAGTGTGATAGTTCGATTCGTAGCCAAGTAAGAAACCTTCATGAGCTTTAGGAGCAAATTTTGAACGATGATGCTTATCAAGAATGTAACACTTTGAGCCAAATACTCGGCAGTATCCAACTTGGGGTTGTTGCCGACGAGTAGCTCGTATGCCATTTTACCAAGAAGCTTGTGAAGATAAAGCCAATATGTAGCATGACAAGCTGTTTAAACTGCTTCCTCCCTAAAGTGTTTTGGCGTCTTGTATTCATCTAGCATCGTTCTTCCCATCTCGATAAGATTCCGGTTCCTCCTCTTAACAACTCCATTTTGGTGAGGTGTGTACATAGCCAAGAACTCATGTGAAATACAGATGCGGAGCATCCTATGGTCATCACCATGTCAAGAGTTCGTTGGGCAAGTGACACATGCGACCTCTACTTCTCATACATAAAGGTGAATCTTCTCCTTTACATGTGTTCACTTGACCCCTTTGAGGATGGTATACTACTTGACACTTCTCCCGTGTGCATGCATAGGTGTTGTCGGAGCTTCATGGATGTTGAGGAGGAGTGCAAGTGCCAAGGAACAACTACACCATCTGCGAGAGAAGCCTGGAAGTGACGACGAAAGAAGACGGAGCTGCTGAAGCTATAGCGGCCGGACATCCGGGCCAGAGGCCGGACATCCAGCGCCTGTGCAGCCTCCATGGAGCTGCACCAACAAGACGGCCGAAGCATCAGCGGCCGGACATTCGGCCCGCGTGCCCAGACATCCGGCGCCTCGGCAACCCCCGGACATCCGGCACTCTCCCTCGGAAATCCGGTGCCCCTATCCAAAGAACACCGAGACCAACCTCGCCAGCCCGGACATCCGGCCCGCAAGCCCGGACATCCGGCTCCCCGCGAACGGCCGGACATCCGGTGCCCAGCCGGACATTTGGCGCCTACCTGCGTGCATGGACAGGGCCCGAGGCCCATGTATCTTCCTTTCCCACTTACCCCTTCGTGGCTTGGACTATATATAGACCACCCGCTCCTCCTAGTTAGGGTTAGCAAAGTGATAGCTCATTTGTATGTGAGCTTTGCTCCTACCACTCCTCCTCTTGAGAGAGAGAGAGAGAGACCACTACTCCATTGGAGGCCAAGACCTCCATCTTGGAGAAGATCCTGCGGGATATCATCAAGACCCCCTCATAGGTGGACCCCCCCCCATCAAGACCTCCTCATGGAGATGAACTCTACCTTGTATCTTTCCTTTTGTTTTTCATGTACCCTTGTGGATCTTGTGTGTTTGATTGTCTAGTGGATGTGTGATTGGACTTGTTCTTGAGTGTTTCCCCATGTGATTTCTCCCCGTTCTTCCCCGTGTTCTTCGTGTTCTTTGAGGGATCCCACTCCAAACGTGAAAGATCGGCCTACATCGGGTTAGCCCCGTATCATATGGTATCATGAGCCACGTTTATCACATATTTGGAGTCCCTCCCATTGTTTTCTAGCCTTCTTTTGCTTGATTTCATCCTAAATTTCGAAAATCCCCATCAAAAATAGCCCCAATTTTTTTTATGATTTGTTGGTTTGATGATGTTTTGTTGATTTAGATCCATGGATTTGCTTGGTTTTGAGTGTATCTAGCATCTCCCCAAGTTTCCCCACCTTCCATCCACGAAATCCATCAAATTTTGCCCCCGAAATCATCAATTTCCGCCCCAAAATCGAGTTCCTCGAGTTCATCCTAGGATTTGGAGCCCGGACATCCGGCACGACCCTCGGACATCCGAACATTAGCCCGGACATCCGGCTCCTGGAGCGCCTTTTTGCGTAAGTTTCTGGACATCAGGTCCCGCAAATCCGGCCCGAGCCCCGGATGTCCGGCCCCTGTCATTTGAGTTTTTCCCGTTTCACCGTTTTGACCATAACTAATTCATTCGGAGTCTAATTTTGACGTTTTTAGCTTGTTTTGAAGCTATTGACATCCCCCATCCCACAAAAATACTACCAACATCATTTGACTCCATCAATTTTTTGAAAATTTGGCAAGTTTGGCTAAGCCCTCCACCATATCATCCGCATAGCCACCATCGACTTCCGCAACCTAACCCATTTTGTTCACCATAGCTTTAGTGGTTGCTTGAGTAGTGATTCGAGTCTCCTAAGGTGTTTTGGCTACTTAGGGACGGTTGCTTATTCATCAACCACCACCGCCACTCCCGCATAACCTTGCCCACCATACCCTTCCACCACCCCAACTTAACCTAATTTTTGTTTGAGCTTGTTTGAGTTGTGGCTTGTGTCTCCTAAGGTGTTCGGGCTACTTGGGGACGGCAACTTCAACTCCTATACATGCATAAGCCATCACTCAACTTCCGCATTGCCAAGTGCAAACCACCACCGCTTTTTCGCTACCACAATTTGACATTTTGCCTTTGGAGATTTTGAGTTGTGGTTTTTCCGTTTCCTAAGGTGTTTTGGCTAATTAGGAACGGGTCAACATCGGCAACACCGCCTCTCATCATCACCAAAGACGGTAACCTCGACAACACCATTGTATATTCCCCTTGCCATTGCATTGTTAACCCCTAGCCCATTTTGCGTTACTTGCCTATCGAGACTAGCCATTTGAGTATTGCCGGCAACATTACTTGTGCACATTAGTGATCATACTTCCCATAGCATACATACCATATCATCATGGTGCATATATTGGTATCATATCTTGTGTCACAAGTTTGTTCCCGCATATACACAATTGCTATCTTGGTTTGTTCATTGTGCAAACGTGGCCATACAAAAAAGATAAAAAAAGTTTTAAGCAAAAGAGAAAGAGCAAAGAGCTTGTAAGCAAGTGCCATAGCATCATACCACATTGCATATAAGATTGTCATATCCGATCATCTTGGATCATCTTGAAAGAAACACCGGGAACCATACATACATAGCATACTTGGGATAAAAGTCCATATATTTTGCATCGTATTGGTTGTGCACAAGTGTCGTATCCGCCTTTTGAGCAATCGTGCTAGTGTCTCTCTTGAGTTGTGCAACACGAGCGTTTTCCATGGATTCCACATTTTGTGCTCATTCCTTGGTTGCACGACCCCATTTATCTATCCGTGTGTGTGTTTTCGTGTGCCACATATTGCTATTGGTCTACTTGTTTCGCTTGCGGATTTGTGAATCTCTTTCAACATTATTGACTCTTGCTAACATTTTGCATCAAATTTTTGTGCCACTATCCTCACCTCGCTCTACCATAAGCTTTACTTGATAGGTGTGAGTGAACAAGTCCGGTACCAATTCCACTATTCTTTCATTCACATTGAGTGAAACGGGATACATCCTCAACTTTGGGAAAAGGTAACTTGGTATTGTTTATCTCATTTCCTACTCACCTCTACTCGAGTCTTGTGATGGATAGGCAAGGCATTTCACCTTCGGTCTACAACAACAACGACGAGTTTGATGCCACGAACAACAACTCCGACGCCAAGATGCAAGCTCAAATGGAGGAGATCAAAGCCCTCATCAAGTCGTACAAGCGATCTTCCTCATCTTCGAGAAGACGCTCAAGAGCACATGCTTCCGAGCTACCATCTCCGGAAGATCACATCGGCATCGACACCATCACCAACAAGAACGTGAAGGTCAAGAGCTCAACACCAACTACCGCTCAACGACTTCACCATCCCCCTTGGCATCTTTGCCAAGCGACTTAAAGGCATCTTCGGCTACGGACATACGGCATCTTTGCAAACAAGAACCTCAAGGCTACACTCAAGAGAAGCTCCACAAGCTCAAGTCCGCGACTTCACTGAGCTACTATGACCTCGACATCGACCATGTGATTCCTTTCTATGGGACTAAAGAACCCGAGGAGTACCTTGATTGGGAGCGTTTGATGGACGACTACCTCAAGCTACATCAAGTCCCTTCCAAAGATCAGGTGAAGTACGCCACAAGAAACTTCCACGACTACACCTCGACATGGTAGCTTCACACACCTTCGAAGAGCTACAAGATGAGTTGGTGATGCGGAGCATCCTACGATCATCCCCATGGACACTACTTCGACTACACAAGCTCCAAGTGGACTCATGACAAGAGCTCGAGCACGTGCTATTCAATTCGAGGTTAACTCTCTCCTTGTTGAACTCTCCTTTGACCCACTTGAGACATGGATACTACCTCAAACGGAGATGCTTTGTGTGCTTAGGTACCAAGGAACCAACCTAGAAGAAGCTACAGTACAAGATGGACGTCGAGAGCAAGAGGAGAAGCTGCCCAGCCTGGACCGGGCGATACTACCGCCCACGCCAAGCGGTCTGCCGCTGAACCCAGCCAAGCGGCACTACCGCCCTACATCTGCCCTTCTTACGCCGAACCCGACAAACTCCTATGATCGAACGGCTCCAGAGCGGTACTACCACCCCGTCAAAGCGGTACTACCGCTGAAGCTCTACAAGCGGTACTACCGCCCAAGGGTCCGGTACTACCGCCCTACCTGCGTGCAGCGTACCCGGGCTGAGGCCCATGTACTCGTTTCGCCCCTCTCTTACCCCTTTGAAGGATTAGACTATAAATAGACCTTCCCATCATCCTTTATAGGGTTAGCATTGGTTTAGCTCATTTGAGATAGAGCATTGCTCATCCGTACCGGATCTACTCCTCGTGAGGGACCGCACCTCTTCGGAGAAGATCCATCCGGATTCAAGGCCTCCATCTCGAGAAGACAATCAAGACCTCCTCACGGAGAAGAACGGTTACTCTTGTATCGTCCCTTGTTAACTTTGGATCTCGTGTTACTTTGTGCCTCGATGATCTAGCACTTGTGTGATCAATTTCGTGTCGGTTGAGTGTTTCTCTTGTTTTCCCCTCGTGATTTCCCTCGTGTTCTTCCGCGCGTTCTTCATGTTCCCCATAGGATCCTCTCCAAACGTGAAAGATCGGCCCCATAGGGATCTGCCCTACATCATCTTGGTATCATGAGCCACGTTGATCATGTTTTTGGAGCCCCTACCCCGTGCTTTCTAGCTTGATTTTGTTGTTTTCACCCTAAATCCAAAAATCGCCACCAAAAATAACCCCCAAATTTTTTTGTGATTTGTTGGTTTTGATGATGTTTTGTTGATTTTGATCCGTGGATTTGCTTGGCTTCGAGTGGATCTAGCATCGCCCCAAGTTTCACCTCTTTCCATCCACGAAATCCATCCAATTTTGCCCCCGAAATCATCCTTTTCCGCCCCAAGATCGCCCCGATTTTCAATTTTGCGAATTTTTCCCGACACGAGCGGTATTACCGCCCACCAAGCGGTACTACTGCTGAGCAACGCAAGCGGTACTACCGCCCTCCCAAGCAGCACTACCGCTCCACCCCTGGCAGTTGCAATTCCTTCCGCGCGTCCTTTTCCGCCTATTTCGCCAAATTTTTCCCCGATGCCCACGCATATTTCCGCATACCACCACCACTTTCAGCAAATACCACCACTGCTCACCGCTACCTCCTATGACGATTTTGACACGTTTTGGTCTTTGAGATTTTGGGTTGTGGTTCCCGTGTCCTATTGTGTTTCGGCTATATAGGTACGGTTCGACATCAACATCACCACCGCTCATCTCCATCGACTACTCATCATCCCCAAGGACGGTAACCTCAATGACATCTTTGTCATACCTTGCAATTGCATAGATAACCACATGACCTTACTTTCACGTTGCTTACCCATCGAGACTAGCCATTGAGTATTGCCGGCAACGTGACTTGTGCACATTAGTGATAATACTCTCCATAAGCATGCATACCATATCATCTCTTGTGTCACAAAGTTGTCATCGCATACACAATTGCTATCTTGATTCGTGAAGTTTTGCATGAGAAAATAGCTCAACAGAGAAAGAGCCAAACAAGCTTTTAAGCAAAAGAGAAAGATAAGCAAAGAGCTTATAAGCAAGAACCATAGCATCATACTACAGTAAGATTGTCATATCCGATCATCTTGGATTATATCACCGAAATACCATACATATAGCATACTTGGGATAGAGATCGTTGCATTTTTGCCTAGTAGGTTGTGCACAAGTTACGTATCCGCCTATTGTGCAATTGTGCTAGCGTCTCTCTTGTATTGTGCAACAAGAGCATTTTTGTGGACTCCACATTTTGGCTCATTTTTGGTGTGCACAATCCCACTTATCTATTTGCGTGTGTGTTTCCATGTACCACTATTTGCTTGGTCTACTTGTTGCATTTGCGAATTTGTGAATCTTTTTCAACATCTTTGAGTCAAACTAACAATTGCATCAAATTTTGTGCCACCATCCTAACCAAGCTCCACCATAAGCTTTTACTTGTGTAGGTGTGAGAGCCGGCTAGAATTGGTACCAATACTGCTATTTCATTGTCCGCATTTGAGTGAACTTGATTCATCGTCAACATCAGTCATGGTACATTGGTATAAGTTCTTCTCTTTCTACCACTCACATTTTTCTTGGAATGATGGATAGGCCAAGTACTTCTACCAACCCACTCTTCTTCATAGAGCAAGACGTTGACATGTCATCATTCGTCACCAAGAGCCACCTCTTTGGTGCACAACGAGTGTTGCATCAAGAGCAACAAGCGATGACCGACCGCATCGACCACCTCGCCACCGACTTGCGACTCTCCGAGCAACGTACAAAGGACTACTTCGACAACAAGCTCGATGCTCACAAGCAAGATAATGATGCAAGGATGGACGAGATCCGCGCCTTGTTGGTGAACCGTCCTCCTTCTACTTCTTCATACTCAAGACGAAGCCGCTCAAGTCGACACTCCGGCGACACCTTCTCCGGCTCAAGTACACCGACATCAAACACTCTTCGGTGAGCCACGCGTCAAGACCGTCATGCATCTCGCAATCCGCTACATGACAAGCATTCACAAGAGCAAGTCAACGAGCAAGAACTTCGTCCTCCACCACATCAAGTTGCGTTTGCTCAAGCTCAAGAACGACAACGTCAACGGCGCCAAGAGGAAGAACGACCGCATCTACATCAAGAGGAACAAGACGCCGAGGCTCAACGTCTTCAACAACAACAATGTGAAGCACAAGCTCTTGAGGCGCAACGTGCCCTTCAAGAATCAAGTCGAGCAATCGCCAACCGCAACCGCGAACGGCACAATCAAGAGGAAGCACTTCGAGAAGAAATCCAAGAACGGAACTACCAACCGCAAGTGCAACGTCAAGTTCCTCAAGCTCCTCCACAAGCTCGTCAAGCTCCACCTCAACCTCAAGTTCAACAAGAGCAAGTTGATCATGGACTTCCTTCAGGACAAGAGCAACATGAGGACGACTATCCTCCTCATCAAGGGCATCATCATCACCATCGCCAACAACACAATGAAGAGCAATGCTACGGCAAGCTAAAATTCACCATGCCCAAGTTCAATGGAAGCAATGATAAATCTTTCGTTTGCACAACTATGAGGAAGAGAAGAAGATCTCTATGGCATCACTTGAGTTCCAAGACTATGTGCTCATATGGTGGGAACAAGTCCTTGAGCGACGAGAAGCAAGAGGTGAACCACCAATCACCACTTGGGCTCAAATGAAGGATGTCATGTGAGCACGTTTTGTGCCCACCTACTACAACCACGATCACTTCAAGAAACTACAACTTCTCAAGCAAGTAACAAAGAGTGTTGAAGAATACTACAAGGAAATGGAGATAGCCATGATTCGAGCCAATGTCAAGGAAGATGATGAGCAAACTATGGCACGTTTCTTGAATGGACTCAATCATCCCATCAAGAAAATCGCCGACTTCCAACCCTACTCCAACCTCATTTAGCTCGTGCATCAAGCTACCAAGGCGGAACGTCAAGTGCAAGATGACTTCAAGTACGCCAAGTACTCATCCAAGACCTACGGCTTCTCCAACAACCAAGCTTCAACAACTCCTCCAACGCCTACCTCAACCAAGCCATCCACAAGCAATGACGACAAGTCAAGTTACAAGAAAACTTTGACAAGCTCAAGTCGTCTTCCTCCTACTACAAGCAACTTCAAGCCGCACGCTTCATCATCTACTCTGACCGATGAGACCGTCAAGACAAGCTCCTTCAAGTGTTTCTCTTGCGGCGACCGAGGCCACAAGTCCTATGAATGCACAAACAAGCGCACCATGATCCTCAACGATGATGGAACCTATGACTCCATGAGTGACGAGGAAATGGAAGCCCTTGAGCAAGTAGCAATGCAGCAGCGTGTGAACGAGGGTGAAGATGATCAAGTCTTTCGAGATGAGGATTCGAGCCCCGCTCTCGTTATCTCCAAAGTCTTGACTCTTCAACATCAACAATAAGAAGACCAAAGATGCCACATATTCCACACAAAGGCCAGCATCAATGGAAGGTCCATCAAGGTCATCATCGATGGAGGTAGTTGTCACAACTTGGCAAGTGAAGAACTATGCTCCAAGCTTCAATTGGTCAAGATGAAGCACCCGCACCCCTACAAAGTCCAATGGCTAAGTGACTCCGGCACTATACGAGTTGAGCATATGGTCCAAGTCTCGTTCAAAATTGGTGCATATGAGGACACTTTGGAGTGTGATGTCGTCCCAATGTCCGTTAGCCACCTCCTTCTTGGTCGACCATGGCAATTCGATCGTGGTGTCATCCACAACGGGCGTACCAATCACTATAGCTTCAAGATGAAAGGGAAGGAATATGTGCTACGACCTATGTCTCCTAGTCAAGTGATAGCCGACAAGCAAGCCACCCATCATGGAGAAAAGAGTGAGAAAGTGATCCACCAAAAAGTGAGTGAGAGCCACAAGCCAAACTTGAGCGCCTCTTCGCCTAGAGAGAAAAACCTTGTCCTATTTGCCACCAAAAGTGAGATGAGAGAAGTGTGTGAGAACCCATCGAGTGTTATGCACTTTGTCCTTGTGTGCAAGGATGGGAACCCAAAAACTAACACCTCTCACGAGCTACCTTTAGTGTTTCAATCTTTTTTGCAGGAATTCCAAGATGTTTTCCCCGATGAGCTACCTCTGGGTCTACCTCCTCTACGAGGCATTGAGCATCGAATCGACCTCATCCCCGGAGCGCCCCTTCCAAACAAAGCTCCATACCGCATCAACCCCGAAGAAACTAAGGAGATCCAACGGCAAGTACAACAACTAATCGACAACGGTCATGTACGTGAAAGCCTAAGCCCTTGTGTCATTCCCGTTATACTTGTCCCTAAGCAAGACGGAAGTTATTGCATGTGTTCCAATTGTAGACCCATTAATTCCATCATCGTTCGCTATAGGCATCCCATTCCTCGCCTAGATGATATGCTTGATGAACTTAGCGGTGCCACCTTTTTCTCAAAAATCGATCTTAAAAGTGGTTATTATCAAATCCGCATTCAAGAAGGTGATGAGTGGAAAAACGCTTTCAAAACCAAATTTGGCTTGTATGAGTGGTAGGTTATGTCTATGGGTTTATCGGAAGCACCCGGTACTTTCATGTGTCTTATGCATTTTGTGCTTCGACCTTATATTGGAGTCTTTGTTGTGGTTTACTTTGATGACATTCTTGTTTTTAGCAAATCCATGAAAGAGCATCTTAATCATGTTAGGGTTGTTTTTCAAACCCTTCGCAAGGAACGTCTTTATGCCAACATGAAAAAGTGCACGTTTGGTGTTGACAAACTTGTTTTGTTGGGTTTCATTGTCTCTTCCAAGGGTGTCCACGTTGACGAATCTAAAATTGAAGCAATTAAAACTTGGCCCCAACCCACCAATTTGCAACAAGTGCGTAACTTTCTTGGCCTTGCAGGGTTTTATTGTCGCTTTGTGAAGAATTTTTAGCACTATTGCCGCTCCTTTGCATGCCTTGAGTAAGAAGAATGCTCCTTTTGTTTGGGGATCTTTCCAATCTACCACTTTTGATGAGCTTAAGTCTTTGCTTACTCATGCTCCGATTCTTGCTTTGCCCAACTTTGACAAAACTTTTGAGGTTCATTGTGATGCAAGTGGTACCGGAATTGGTGGAGTTTTGATGCAAGAAAAACGAGCCATTGCATATTTTAGTGAAAAACTATCCGGTTCTCAACTTAACTATCCCATCTATGACAAGGAATTGTATGCTTTAGTGTGTGTGCTACATGTTTGAGAACATTATCTTAGACCTC
This sequence comes from Triticum aestivum, assembly GCF_018294505.1. Taxonomy (NCBI): domain Eukaryota; kingdom Viridiplantae; phylum Streptophyta; class Magnoliopsida; order Poales; family Poaceae; genus Triticum; species Triticum aestivum. The sequence goes on along the minus strand of NC_057813.1, from coordinate 319,471,352 downwards.
ATGAGTTTGTCATCCATACCGATCATGAAACGCTTAAGTACTTAAAAGGTCAAACTAAGTTGAACAAGCGTCATGCCAAATGGAGTGAATTTATTGAATTTTCCCCCTATGTGATCAAGTACATTAAGGGTAAGGAAAATGTAGTTGTAGATGCACTTTCATGCATATGTACAGTTGTCACTAAACTTGAGTTGAATATTATTGGCTTTGAGCACATAAAAGACTTGTGTGCAAATGATCCTTCCTTTGCCACTCCTTATGCTAAGTGTTTGACGCATACATCTTGGGAACGATATTACATAAAGTATAATTATCTTATGAGAGCTAACAAACTTTGCATTCCTGAGTCTTCTCTTTGTTTGCTCCTTTTGCAAGAGGCTCATGGAGGTGGACTCGTGGGACATTTTGGACGCGACAAGACATTCGCCACGCTCTCCAAGAACTACTTTTGGCCCAAGATGTTCCGTGACGTCTCACGCTTCACCAACCGATGCTCTACATGTCGCAAAGCTAAGTCTAAAGCTCAATCCCATGGTCTTTACATGCCTCTTCCTATTCCTTATCAACCTTGGGAAGACATTAGCATGGATTCTGTACTTGGTTTGCCTAGAACTCAAAATGGAAAGGATTCTATGTTTGTTGTTGTGGACCGATTTTCTAAGATGGCACATTTCATCCCTTGCAACAAGATAGACGATGCTTCACACATTGCAAATCTCTTTTGTAGGGAAATCTTGTGCCTCCATGGAGTACCAAAGACAATCGTCTCGGACCACGACGTCAAGTTCTTGAGTTACTTTTGGAAGACGCTATGCGCCAAGCTCGGAATCAAGCTCTTGTTCTTGTCGGCATACCATCCTCAAACTGACGGCCAAACGGAGGTGATGAACTGTACGCTCTCCTCTCTACTTCGTGTGTTGATCAAGAAGAACATCAAGGAGTGGGAGGCATGTATACCCATCACCGAGTACGCCTATAACCGTGCAAGACATTCGACTACCGGCAAGTCCCCCTTCGAGGTCGTCTACGGCTTCAACCCGTTGTCCTCATTGGACATTCTACCTCTTCCTCTACAAGAGCGCATGAACCTCGATGCGAGTGCACGAGCAAGCTATCTCAAGAAGATGCACGAAGATACAAGGCACACCATCGAGCGCCAAGTACAACGACTAGCGACCAAGCTCAACGTCAACAAGCAACCCATGATCTTCAGCATTGGCCATCTCGTGTGGCTACACCTTCGCAAGGACCGCTTCCCCAACGAACGCAAGTCCAAACTTCTACCCCGAGCCGATGGACCATTCAAGGTGCTAGCACGCTACAACGACAACGCTTACAAGATCAACCTCCCACGCGACAAATATTCCGTGAGCGACATCTTCAACATCCAAGATCTCCCCCCGTACCATGGTGATGAGGATTTCGATCTGAGGTCGGATCTTTCCCAAGGGAGGGAGATGATACGGAGCATCCTACGATCATCCCCATGGACACTACTTCGACTACCAAGCTCCAAGTGGACCCATGACAAGAGCTCGAGCACGTGCTATTCAACCTGAGGTTAACTCTCTCCTCGTTGAACTTTCCTTTGACCCACTTGAGACATGGCTACTACCTCAAACGGAGATGCTTTGTGTGCTTAGGTACCAAGGAACCAACCTAGAAGAAGTTATGGTACAAGATGGACGTCGAGAGCAAGAGGAGAAGCTGCCCAGCCTGGACCGGGCGGTACTACCGCCCACGCCAAGCGGTACTGCCGATGAACCCAGCCAAGTGGCACTACCGCCCTACATCCGCCCTTCTTCTGTCGAACACGACAAACTCCTGTGATCGAACGGCTCCAGAGCGGTACTACTGCCCCGTCAAAGCGGTACTACCACTGAAGCTCTACATGCGGTACTACCGCCCGAGGGTCTGGTACTACTGCCCTGCCTGTGTGCAGCATACCCGGGCCGAGGCCCATGTACTCATTTCGCCCCTCTCTTACCCCTTTGAAGGCTTAGACTTAAATAGACCTTCCCCTCGTCCTTTCTAGGGTTAGCATTGGTTTAGCTCATTTGAGATAGAGCATTGCTCATCCGTACCGGATGTACTACTCGTGAGGGACCGCACCTCTTCAGAGAAGATCCATCCGGAGAAGACAATCAAGAACTCCTCACGCAGAAGAATGGTTACTCTTGTATCATCCCTTGTTGACTTTGGATCTCGTGTTACTTTGTGCCTCAATGATCTAGCACTTGTGTGATCAATTTCGTGTTGGTTGAGTGTTTCTCTTGTTTTCTCCTCATGATTTCCCTTGTGTTCTTCCGCGCGTTCTTCGTATTCCTCGTAGGATCCTCTCCAAATGTGAAAGATCGGCCCCATAGGGATCTGCCCTACATCAGTTGGCCCAAGACGAAGAGAGCTTTGCAGCAAGAGTTCGTGCCTCTGACCTACACGGAACAACTTCGACGCCAATTGGAGAACACCATCCAAGGATCCATGTCCATCGACAAGTACTTCAAGGAGATGAAGATTGCCTTGCGACGAGCCAGCGTGGACGACCCCATTTCGATGAAGTTCCACTTCATGAAGGGATTGAACAACGACATCTCCAAGACTATCTTCCTCGAGAACTAAAAGTCCATCGACGACTACTACATTGGTGCTCTCAAGGCGGAACAAGAACTCATGAGGGCCAAGGCTTCTCCACCCCAAGCACACTTCGTGGTGACCAAGCTCTACGACAAGCATGAGGCTAGTACCACCATGATGTCCAAGCCCGATGAGCTCCAAGACGATGCTCCCAAGTTCGACTTCACCGCCATCCCTCTTTGTGGCATTGATGGTGCCGAGTCTACCTCAACTCTTTTTCAAGATGGTGCGGCGACAAGTACGACTATGAAGACCTTCAAGGACCAAGCTGTGGAGGTGAGCGACAAGGTGGCGAGCAAGGATGATGCTTCCATCTTAGGAGGCGAGAGTGATGATGTGTCATCTTCGGCCTTCATCAACGGTGACGGTGACGAGATGATCGAGCATGGGATTTTCCCTTCGGTCATGGAGGAGAGTGTGTTGGAAATAGTCTGTTGGGTTGGCATGAATCGAGACTGGGATTTGTCACTCCGTGTGACGGAGAGGTATCTCTGGGCCCACTCGGTAGGACATCATCATAATGTGCACAATGTGATCAAGGAGTTGATCGCGGGATGATGTGTTACGGAATGAGTAAAGAGACTTGCCGGTAATGAGATTGAACAAGGTATCGGCATACCGACGATCGAATCTCGGGCAAGTACTATACCGCTAGACAAAGGGAATTGTATACGGGATTGATTGAATCCTTGACATCGTGGTTCATCCGATGAGATCATCGTGGAACATGTGGGAGCCAACATGGGTATCCAGATCCCACTGTTGGTTATTGACCGGAGAACGTCTCGGTCATGTCTGCATGGTTCCTGAACCCGTAGGGTCTACACACTTAAGGTTCGATGACGCTAGGGTTATAGGGAATAGATATACGTGGTTACCAAATGTTGTTCGGAGTCCCGGATGAGATCCCGGATGTCATGAGGAGTTCCGGAATGATCCGGAGGTAAAGATTTATATATGGGAAGTCATGTTTTGGTCACCGGAAAAGTTTCGGGTGCTATCGATAATGTACCGGGACCACCGGGAGGGTCTCGGGGGTCCACCAAGTAGGGCCACCGGCCCCAGAGGGCTGCATGGGCCAAGTGTGGGAGGGTACCAGCCCCGGGTGGGCTGGTGCGCCCCCCCCCCCCACCAGGGCCCAAGGCGCCTAGGGTTGGGGAGGGGCGCCTCCACCTTGCTTGGGGGGCAAGTTTCCCCCTCTCCCCCCCTTAGCCGCACCCTAGATGGGTTTTGGGGTTGCCGCCACCCCTAGGGAGGGAACCCTAGATGGGGGCACAGCCCCTCCCCTTGCCCTATATATACTTGAGGTGTTGGGGGCTGCAAAGACATGAGTTTTTCCTCTCCTTGGCGCAGCCCTACCTCTCTCCCTCCTCGTCTCTTGCGGTGCTTGGCGAAGCCCTGCTGGAGTGCCACGCTCCTCCACCACCACCACGCCGTTGTGCTTCTGCTGGACGGAGTCTTCCCCAACCTCTCCCTCTCTCCTTGCTGGATCAAAGCATGGGAGACGTCACCGGGCTGCACATGTGTTGAACGCGGAGGTGCCGTCCGTTCGGCACTAGGATTTCCGGTGACTTGGATCACGACGAGTACGACTCCCTCAACCCCGTTCTCTTGAACACTTCTGCTTAGCGATCTACAAGGGTATGTAGATGCACTCTCCTCTCTCTCATTGCTAGTCTCTCCATAGATAGATCTTGGTGACTCGTAGGGAAATTTTGAATTTCTGCTACGTTCCCCAATAGATGATGATGTGCCATCTTCGGCCTTCATCCATGGCGACAATGACGAGATGATCGAGCATGGGATTTTCCCTTTGGTCATGGAGGAGAGTGATGATGTGCCACCTTCGGCCTTCATCCACGACGATGACGACGAGATGGTTGAGCATGGGATTCTCCCTTCGACCACGGCGACGTATGATGACTTGAGTGACTTTTGCCACCATATTGAGAGCGAGAGTGACTTCACCACTAGCCCCATATATGATGTGTTGCCACAAATCCCATGTGAGGAGAGCCACAACACCCACCACTTGAGTGAGATGAGTGACTCCACCATACGTGAGATTGAGTGCACCTACTTTGAGGGAGCGAGTGAACCACCACATAGAGAGAGTGTGATAGTTGATAGGTCTTGTGAGGCCATTTGCTTTTCTAACAACTTGACCTCTACCTCTATTGTGTCTTCTCATTTGGTGCTAGGTCACATTTATGATGACGCACCGATCCTCGACAACTTCGTCCTCCCTTTGGACAAGACGATGGCCATGTTGGAATATGATGCACCCCCCCCCCCCACACACACACACATGGTTCCATCAAGACGAAGATGACCACCATTTGGTCTTTCCCACCTCACCTACACCACATGGGTGGAATGAACAAGGTATCATAGGTGAAGGTGATGCTCTAGTCCCACTAGTGGACATTCTTGACATTGATTGCTTGTATGATGTTGATCCACCTAGTACCATGCTTCATGCTAGTATGATTTCCCCATGCGATAATTTGCCCATTTATGATGAGTATGATGATTCTCATGTGGAGTCTATTAGTAGTGATGCCATGTTACATAGGATTTCTTGTGACAATTCTAGGTCACATCATGTTTGATAATCCGCTTGACTTGTCATATGCTATGCATGAGATCAACCATATGTCTTATTTGCAATCTCTTCATAGTGACTATGCATATGCCATTAAAATAAACCCAATTTGCACTTATGGCATAGATGACAAGCCCATGGTTATTGGCATTTGTTTTTCTTGTGATGATATTGATATGCTCCCTTTGCATCATTTATCTCATATGCCATGCCATGACCACCTAGCTTCGGATATGCATTGTTTTGGATGTTGTCCATGTTCTCCATATGATGTTACCAATGTTGTTCATGAGGAGACCCCCATAGTTTCCACATGCATGTTAGGAGAATTTTATCCATCCCATCCATTGCATGATCCTAATAGTTGTGTGCACCATATTCTCCCCATGAATAAACATGCTATTGATGTGCCATATAATTGCATTCTCAATTTGTGTCCCCTTCGTGTCATACACAATAACTATTCTTTCATGATGGATGACATGTTCTTATACCACGCATCAAATTTCTTTAAGCGATGCTTATCTTGTGCTAACTCACATGTGCACATACACATCATGATGGATGATGTGTACATTTACCACGTGCACAATTTCTTTGGTTTGTGTCCCTTTTGTGTAGGTACCCATGAATACTTTTCAACCTCGCAATCCCACGAGTTGACAAAACAAGCTCTAGAGAGCAACGATGATTTGGGATCCCATGGATTGTCTTTCCCACCGCTCTCTTCATGCAAAGACTTCACGCATTTCTTCTACATGGACCTCACTTGGCTATGGGTTATTGTCCATTACATATCATAGGCCCATCTTGCCATGTTCACTTTGCATGAAGTGCCCATTCCTATGCCTTTGCCATGCACTTGTGAGTTGTGACCCATGCTTTGCATTACACATGATGATTGATTCTAGTACGTGTATGTGTATTTGCAAGCTTGGTGGAGATATCTCTTGTTGTTGCCATGTTCCATTTGTGACCCACCCCTATGATGTTACTATGATCTTGCTTTGTGTTCGTGCTAGTGATATGTCATGTGCATTGTCTATGCCTATTATTTGCTCACATGACATGATTGACATGATTTACTCTAGTGTGTTGCATCTTCGCTCCACTAGTTTGCACGACTTTATTACTATGCTTGCTTATGTTGCATCACCAATGACTCATACTTGCTCATTTCATGCGGTTGATGACAACCATCTATATGCTTTGCACATGATTCATATTGCTTCTTGTCATATATCTCCATGTGTTGCCTCTCTCATGCTAGATGACTTGCCATGTATTGAGTGCAACAATGCTTATAGTCTTGCTCATGGTATTGCCCCCATAGCATTCTCGCATATGTTTGGAGATTTTGACATATTACTTGTGAAGCATGCTTGTCTTACTTCTTTGCACCATATACCTAGTGCCATGAATATCACCATTGTTGCATCATATTATTCATGCACTTGTGCTTCTAATGGTTATGTGCAAAAGATGAGAACCATCATGATGGATGATGTGTTTATCTACCATGCGCATATGTTCTTTGTTTTGTTTTGTGCATGTGTAGGATACTTGGACTTTGTGTCGACTTCCACTTCACGTGAGTTGACCATTCGAGCTCTTGAGAGCGAGCCTCTTACATTCTACCACGACTTGCTTCTACACCACATTTCCTACCACTTCGGCATTGTGAAGAATGCACAAGGTCATGCCTTCAAGGTGACATCTTTATTGAGCTTGGATATTGTGGATCATACTACTTGTGTTGCTTGCACCATGAGACTTGTTGGTCATCTTCGACCACTTGATTGCGCACATGTTAGAGATCTTGCTTCGACTTGTCATTTTCACATTTCCATGCCTCATGACATATATACCTTGTGTGCTCCATCCAATTCTTGGACTACTTGCTACTATCATATGTTTGGTTGCAACAATGTCACTTCTTCACATATGCCATGTCTCATTGCTTGTCACATGCTTGACTTGATTGCCTCCCACATGATGAACAATTGCTCTTTCTATTGTGTTGAGTGCCACACTATATTCACTACACCCTATGCACGTTATGCTTGGATTGTCTTGCACTTGTCCCATGTGTTTAGACACTTCATTTTATTTGGTGTTGTGAATACTTCTTATGCCTACCATAGACCTCTCATTGAGTGCTTGATGCTTGTTTGCTATGACCTTGAGGTAGATGCTTATTCTCTTGTCACACATATTTGCATATCTACCTCACATTTACATGCTTGTTTCCATGATAACCTTGATTTTGCTCAATTCATATGCTTACATGTCATGTCATAGTCCTTTGTCACACCCTATGCTATGCTTGATGATGACACTTGTTTGGTGAATCACCTCTTGAATGCTTGGTTTTGCACTAACCTTAACCACATTTGTTTTTCCAAGTGTTTGTTATGTTTGCTCCTTTTGAAGGAATCACAAAACGATGTGACATTGGCGAGTGCCCATTTCGAGCTACTAGACGATGAGTGCTTGGTGATCGACCACTTCGACAGGGCACTGCCATCTCTTTCCCATGGTGATTTGGTTTTCGGTCCGAGGTCGGATCTTTTACAAGGGGGAGGGGATGATGCGGAGCATCCTACGACCATCACCATGTCAAGAGTCCGTTTGGCAAGTGACACGTGTGACCTCTACTTCTCATACATAAAGGTGAATCTTCTCCATTACATGTGTTCACTTGACCCCTTTGAGGATGGTATACTACTTGACACTTCTCCCGAGTGCATGCATAGGTGTTGTCGGAGCTTCACGGATGTCGAGGAGGAGTGCAAGTGCCACGGAACAACTACACCATCCGCGAGGGAAGCCTGGAAGCGACGACGGAAGAAGACAGAGCTGCTGAAGCTACAGCGGCCGGACATCCGGCGCCTGTGCAGCCTCCAAGGAGCTGCACCAACAAGACGGCCGAAGCATCAGTGGCCGGACATCCGGCCCGTGTGCTCGGACATCCGGCGCCTCGGCAACCCCCGGACATCCGGCGCTCTCCCCCGGAAATCCGGCACCCCTATCCAGAGAGCGTAAGTGCATCTAGTACCACCCCTAGTTGGTTTTGGAGTATTGACGACAAAGTTGGTTGAGGGACTAATGTGTTTGTGAGAATTGCAGGATAACGCAGGTAGTGTCCCTCATTGATTCGGTTTACCTAGCGGAGATGACCCCTAAAAATGTATGAAGACATTGAAGACAATGGTGGTATGAGAAGATATTCATATTGAAGACTATGACATGAGAAGACATTGCGTGAAGACTATGGAGCGCGAAGACTGTGTGGTTTCGCTGTTTCCTTTTCTTCTTTGTTGAGTCATAGGAACCACCGTACTGTTAAGTGGGGTCCAAGTGAACTAAGTCAGAGTGACTGCAGTGATGCTCAACCCAAATCCTATGTCTTCGAGCGAAGACAATGAGAGCAAATCTTATCCAGAGCTGGATGAGTCAGCTTTGCTTGTAGCCAGAGTAAAGTTGTCGCGTGTGTTAGAAATCTGATCGTTGGAACACGTGTCAGTTCCTTAGTGACCCAGGGTCATTTCGGACAAATCAGGTCGGGTTGCCTTGTGGCTATAAATAGCCCACCCCCTACACCATAAATTGGTGGCTGCTCAGAGTTAGTGCACGGCTTTTGTCGTTTGAGAGCAACCCACCTCGAAGCATTTGAGAGAGAGAAATCCTTGCGAGGACAAAGCCCAAACACCCAGAGCCAAAGAGTGTTAGGCATCACTGAAGTCTTTCTGTCTGTGTGACCTGAAGACTTATTACACTTGAGGACTGTGAATCCTCCAGCCGGTTAGGCGTCGCGTTCTGAGCATCCAAGAGTCATTGTGGATTGCCGGTGAACGAAGTCTGTGAAGGTTTGGAAGTCTACCTTGAAGACTTATCAGAGTGGTTGGGCGAGGACTGGGTGTCCTTAGCTCAAGGGGAATAAGGTGAAGACATGGTCTTCTGAGTTAAATCTCAGCCTCCCTAACCAGACGTACAGTTGTCACAGCAACTGGAACTGGTCCAACAAATCTTGTGTCTTCAAAAAGTGACCGGTTCTATCCCTTTCCATCCTTTACTTAAATTTGTCTTCGTAAAGTCACTGCCTATCTGTGTATCAATTTGACTTCATTGCTTGACTACTACTGTTGATTGGCTTCACACTATCTTCCATCCTGATTCTTACTACTTAGCTGCTATTAGTCCTGTACTTTCACATCATTGCATATTTGACTATGGCTTGCTTATGGTAGTTTATCTTCCGCTGCATATCAACTAGGTAATTTCTGTTGTTTGTCTTCGAAACTTCTAAGTTTTGAAGACTTTCATAAAAATCGCCTATTCACCCCCCCCCCCTCTAGTCGATACTAGCACTTTCAATTGGTATCAGAGCAAGATACTCCCTTGTTCTGTGTGATTCGGTTTAACCACCTGGAGTTTAGCTATGTCGACTGCAGGGATAATCAAAGTCTCCACTGCCTGCCACGTGTTCGATGGAACTGAATATCCCTACTGGAAGAATAAGATGCGCATGCATCTTGAAGCCATTGATGTCGACCTCTGGTATGTCATCAAGAATGGCGTTCCCAAAACTGGTGAAGGTGTCACCCCTACTGATGTCAAGAAGTTCATTCAACTGGACTCGACAGCAAAGAACATCATCTGTGGTCATCTGACAAAAGGACAGTATGGCCGTGTGAGTGCTCTGGAAACGTCAAAGCTAGTCTGGGACTGGCTATCCAAGGTCAATGAAGGCGTCTCTACACAGAGAGACCAGAGGATCAGTGTTCTTCGCAATCTCTTCAACCGCTTCAAGAGAAACGACAATGAAAATGTCCAGCTCGCGTTTGATCGCCTCACCGACATCACAAATGAGCTTCAGGCTCTCGGCACCACTGAGATCACCAAGCATGAAATTGTCAAGACGCTGCTGAGATCCCTTGACATCTCCTTTGACACACTTGCCCTCATGATACAAGAACGTCCTGACTTCAAGACTCTCGATCCGTCTGATATACTTGAGAGGCTCAACACACATGAGTTCCAGCTTTCTGAGAAAAGAGATATCTATGGCCCCAACTATGGCCGAACTCGTGCTGTGAAGGCAAAAGTTGTTTCCTCATCTGAAGAAGAAGAATCTAACTGCGGTTCTGAGGATCCTGAAGACATTGGAAGGGAGCTTGCTATGCTTGTGAAGAAGTTCCAGAAATTCACCAAGAAGAAGGGCTTCAGAAAGTCTTCACGATCCAGTTCAAGAAATGATGAAGCTTCCACTCAAGACAACAAGAAGAGAACTTGTCACAAGTGTAAGAAGCCTGGGCACTACATCTCTGAGTGTCCTCAGTGGGACAACGAGAAGAAGAAGAAGAAGAAGAAGAAGAAGAGCAAGGAATATGACTCTGATGACAAGAAGAAGAAGAAATCATCAAAGTCTTCTTCCAAGTCCACATCAAAGTCCTCATCTCATAAGAAGAGCTCATTTGGCAAGCCTCGTGCTTTTGTTGGCAAGGAAATGGATTCAGAGGAGGAGTCTGCGTCTGAGGAGGCAGAGGTGGAATCTGAAGCTGAGTCCGACTTTGGTGTTGCAAGTCTGGCTCTAGCCACAGCCTACGTTGCAAAGTCCATCTTCAACACTGAATACAATGACTCCCACACCAACGCTGATGATGACAAGGACGATCCTGCTCCCACCTACTGCTTCATGGCACGCGGTGCCAAGGTAAAATCGCGTGATGCTTACTTTCAAACATCAAGTGAAGATGACTCTGATTGTGAATCTAAATCCAGCTACAAAACACTTGCTAAAATTGCTACTGAACAACAAAGGGCTATGGAACATACTCAAAAACTGTTAGACAAAAGCGATGACCTGTTGGACGCGGAAACGACACGTTCACAGTCCTTAGTTGAAGACATAAAAAATCTTCATGCTAAGTATCAAGAACTTGAAAGTCTTCATGAGATGCTCTCAACCACTTATGAAAAACTCTCCTATGATTATCTTCAAAGGAAGCAAGAGCTTGAGAAATTGAAAGCGACTCATGAAGATCTTCAAAAAGAGAATGAGTCACTTCACGCTCAACAGATCAGTCCCGCTCAGGATGGATTTGAACCACCGTGCTTAAAATGCATTGAGCGTGATAACACTGCCTCTATTGCTGAATGTTCCACTGCTGCTACTGTTGCTCTGTCTTCAACTACTGATGTGGTAACTAACCCCTCTTCAGAGGATACCACTACTATTGCTGATGAAAATGCTAGGTTGAAGACATTGCTTGAAACAGGGATGTATAAAAGTCTGAAAGGGCATCAGACACTCTGTGATGTCCTCAAAAAGCAGATTCTGAACCGAAACCCTAGGAAAGAGGGTGTTGGGTTTGAGAGGAAAATGAATGCTGATGGTTCCTACTGGAAGCCTGAGCAGTATCCCAAAACCACTTGGGTTGCTGCAAAGGAACCTTCAGTGGATCCATCCACTTTATCTGGATTTACCTGTGCTAATCCTATTATCATTGATGAATCCTTTGATGCAAACTATAAACTGTTCAAAAATCATAATGGTGAGGTGTTTGCCAGGTATATTGGTACTAACTGCAGGAATGGACCTCCTATGAAGAAGATCTGGGTTCCCAAAAGCTGCCTTGAGAATCTTCTAGTGAATGTCATCATGACACCACCAGGGAAGAAGACAAACCCCAGACCAAAGGCATCATATGGTCCAACGGCTTCATACGAACACATGACTCACTTGAGTCACCCTAACGCCAATGTTTTGCAGGGAAATCATACTCAGACTCATGAATATGAGCATGTGTCTTCAAACCGCTATGTTCATAGAACTAAGAACTTTTCTGCTTATTCACATGAGTATCATTCATCTCCTGCAAGGCTATTTGCTAGGGCTTCAAAGCCGAAATTCTCAGATGCTGCACTTAGACTCGTTGCTTCTAAGCCACCCCTAAAAATGTGGGTGGTGAAGAAGAATTAACTCTCTTTTGCAGAATGTGGTCTCCAGCCAGCAATCAAAGGCGTCCGATATTATTGTTGGGGACCTAAAACATAAAGGGACGCATGATAAAATGACTTACTATGTATTCCACATATGAATCTCTTATCTGTCATACTGTGTGTTCTAATCTTGATCTAAGCTGTGATAATCCTAGTGTGCGTCAAATGCTTATGCTTCACAACATACCTTGTGAAGCCTATCCTCCTAACTGCACTATAGGGCATGTCACCAAAAGCTTCAGAATGGATTATTGACAGCGGATGCACTAATCATATGACTGGTGATCGAAGTCTTCTCATGGACTCAACCTTACGACCATCCGACAAGAGTCAAATCACATTTGCTGACACTGGTAAAGGCAAGGTATTGGGTCTAGGTAGAGTTGCAATCTCAAAGGATCAACACATGGATAAAGTGATGCTTGTTGAATCCCTTGGATTCAACTTAATGTCTGTCTCAATGCTTTGTGACTTAAACATGATTGTGATATTTGGAAAATATCGTTGCCTTGTACTAATGGAATCTGACAAGTCTCTAGTCTTTGAAGGGTAAAGGAAAGGTGATCTATACATGGTAGATTTCTCAGCAGGTCCACAACTTGCCGTATGTCTTCTTGCAAAAGCTTCAGAATGCTGGCTCTGGCATCGAAGGCTGGGGCATGCTGGCATGAGGAACTTGCACACACTTGTCAAGAAGAAGCATGCCATAGGCATCGAAGGTGTCAAGTTCAAGAAAGATCATTTGTGTGGTGCTTGCGAAGCTGGGAAGATGACGAGGGCCAAGCACCCCTCGAAGACAATCATGACAACATCTCAACCCTTTGAGTTGTTGCACGTGGACTTATTTGGCCCTACTCACTACTCCACCCTCACAACAATGGCGTGTCTCTATGGCTTCGTCATTGTTGATGACTACTCAAGATACACATGGGTGCACATAATTCTCTACAAGACTGAAGTACAAGATGTCTTCAGATGATTCGCCAATCGAGCAATGAACAACTATGGCATCAAGATCAAGCATATCAGAAGTGATAATGGCACTGAATTCAAGAACACCGGCCTTGATCTTTATCTGGATACAATGGGAATCACTCATGAATTTTCTGCTTCGTACACACCTCAGCAAAATGGCATTGTTGAGCGCAAGAACAGAACCCTCATTGAGATGGCTCGAACAATGCTCGACGAGTACAAGACACCAAGAAAGTTCTGGCCTGAAGCTATTGATACAACTTGTCACATCATCAACCGTGTCTACATCCATAAGCTTCTGGGCAAAACATCCTATGAGCTCCTTACTGGCAAGAAGCCAAATGTCAGCTACTTCAGAGTCTTTGGTGCTAGATGCTGGATCAAGGATCCCCATCACAAGTCAAAAATTGAACCCAAAGCTCACGAAGGCTTCATGCTTGGCTATGGAAAGGATTCACACTCCTACAGAGTCTTCAACCTCTTCCACTACAAAATCGTTGAAACAGTGGATGTGAGATTTGATGAAACCAATGGTTCACAACGAGAGCTCCTGCCAAGCACACTAGATGAAGCTCCTTCCAGTGAATCTATCAAGCTGATGGGAACTGGTGAAATCATGCCCTCTGAAGCACAGCCTGAAGAGGAACTTATCATTTCTGCACCAAACCAACCTGAAGACAATGCTCAGACCGAAGACAATCCTCCCAATGATGACAATGATCAACATGAGCAAGGGCTTCGTCCAGTTCATCCTCGTGTTGCAAATGAAGTACAAATCGAGAAGATAATTGACAACATCAATGCGCCTGGTCCACTTACTCGCTCAAGAGCAACACAGTTAGCAAACTTCTGTGGGCACTTTTCATTTGTGTCAATATCAGAACCCAAGAAATTGCTGAAGCTTTTATGGAACCTGAATGGATTCAAGCCATGCAAGAAGAACTTCAACGGTTCAAGCTGAATAATGTTTGGGAACTTGTCAAGCGACCTGACCCTCGCAAGCATAACATTATTGGAATGAAATGGATATATCGAAATAAGCAAGATGAGCATGGTCAAGTCGTCAGAAACAAAGCACGTCTTGTGGCTAGAGGATATACTCAAGTTGAAGGAATTGACTTCGATGAAACATTTGCTTTTGTTGCTAGGCTTGAAGCAATTCGCATACTGCTAGCCTATGCTAATCATCACAACATCTTGCTATATCAAATGGATGTGAAGAGTGCATTTCTCAATGGCAAGATTGAAGAAGAAGTATATGTCGCTCAACCACCTGGCTTTGAAGATCCAAAACATCCTGATATGGTGTACAAGCTAAACAAAGCACTGTATGGCCTCAAACAAGCTCCTCGCACATGGTATGATACGATCGAAGACTTCCTGAAGAGCAAAGGCTTCAAACCAGGATCCCTCGATCCCACACTCTTCATGAAGACATATGATGGCAAACTGTTTGTGTGCCAAATTTATGTGGATGACATTATCTTCGGCTGCACCAACCAGAAGTATAGTGATGAGTTTGGATACATGATGCAAGAGCAATATCAGATGTCCATGATGGGAGAACTGAAGTTCTTCCTTGGTCTTCAAATTCATCAGCAAAGCAATGGCATCTTCATATCTCAAGAAAAATACCTCAAAGATTGTCTGAAGAAGTTTGGAATGGAAGACTGCAAAGTTTATACGACGCCAATGCCAGCCAAACACCACCTTGGTCCCGACGACAATGGTAAAGAGTTCGATCAAAAGGTATACCGCTCCATGATTGGTTCTTTACTTTATCTATGTGCATCTAGGCCAGATATTATGCTTAGTGTTTGCATGTGTGCTCGATTCCAAGCGGCACCAAAGGAATCGCATCACTTAGCTGTGAAGCGAATTCTTCGATATTTGGCTTACACCCCAACACTCGGATTATGGTATCCCAAGGGCTCAAAATTTGATTTGGTTGGATTCTCGGATGCTGATTATGCTGGTGACAAGGTGGATCGCAAGTCTACATCAGGTACATGTCATTTTCTTGGTCGATCACTTGTCTGTTGGTCTTCAAAGAAGCAGAATTGTGTATCACTCTCAACTACTGAATCTGAATACATTGCTGCTGGTTCCTATTGTGCTCAGCTTCTATGGATGAAGCAAACTCTCAAGGACTATGGCATCAACCTGAAACAAGTACCTCTCTTCTGCGACAAAGAGAGTGCCATCAAGATAGCCAACAATCCAGTCCAACACTCGAAGACAAAGCACATTGAAATTCGTCATCACTTTCTCAGAGATCATGTCATGAAGAAAGATATCGATATCATTCACGTCAACACTAAAGAGCAACTTGCAGATATCTTCACAAAGCCCTTGAATGAGAAAAGGTTTTGCAAGTTACGGTGTGAGCTAAATATCTTGGAATCCTCTAATGTCCTGTGATCAGGCACACATCCTAACACTTATGCATGTTGATGACTTAGATGTGCAACACACAAAGTAATGTATATCTTCAATCAATGAAGATTTACACTCTGAGTGTGAATACATTAACATGGAATTTGACTTCGGAGCGCCACGATAATTGTGCGTCGTGTCTGGGTCTAATACTTCCTATACGGTGGGTAACGCCACCACCAAATTTCTCTGTTTGAAGTGTTTCACTCATGGCGTTACTTTTGCAAAGACTTCGCATTTGGTTTGTCTTCAGTTTCAATTTATCTTCATGATTTTTTGCGCTATGATGATTTGATTGCATATATATATACTAGTGTTCTGTCCTCTACAACATTCACTTATAGCTATGTCTTCAAGTTGAATCTTTTGAACTAAGTGAATGTGATCGGACCCTAACCTCTCTATGCTTTCTATCTCAAACTCTATCTGTCCAAATCATATGAATTCTATTGAAACTGTCGAATGTCTTCTCTGCGTCCTAGTCAGCAGAAGGCAAAGAGACAAACATTAAATTTGTTTTAAATGACTTATCCTTATTGTTGAAATCCGGAGAAGCCGGAACAACTCTCCGACATGCCTGGCGGGCGTGGGAACGTGGGACAACTCTGAGTATGTTGCATGCTTGCCATGTGCCCCTCAGATGTGAACCGCTAGGGGCACCAGCGTAATTGTGATGTGCCGCTCACCTACTTATAAATACTTGTCCCCTGCGGTAAAGAAATCCTTCTTCCACCTCTCCACCTCGTCAAAACCCTAGTGCCACTGCTAGCTCTCGACGACGCTGGTGACGAAGCGCTTAACTGCCGCAACTTCTCCGATGTCGTCCTCACGCCGGCCGCGAACATCGTCCTCTCCGCCGTCGCCGTAGGTGTCCTCCGTCGCCAAATTAGGGCACGGTGGGCTGAACTGCTCGGTCTCCTATTCATCCCATCTAGCAGTTCTTCGTGATAACTCTATTTTTACCACCTTTTTTATCTTCATAGATTCATCCTATTTGCCGAAAGTGGTTTCTACCTACTCAATGTTAAATCTATTCTGTCTGCATCTCATAATGCCTAGTCTATTCACTTAGATTTCCTATCTAGTTTGATTCCTCACTTGTACTTATTCACGGATTGGTACAAATCTGGAACCAACTCACCTCATATAAGTGAATGTCTTCGCATCATGAGGTCAATGTCTTCAAACTGATTTATCTTCAAAATCTTCTGAGAATGCATATGACCTCTTCCCCTTCCCTCGCATCTCTAATGTTGTCACAGGTACATGTCCGTGGGAGAATCCCTTGGTTCTCATAGTCTGCATTCGTTTGCAGAATACTTACAGCATCATATCAATTCTCTTGAAGCCAGTTCCTGCTTGACCAGCAAGCGAAAGTCTTTGAAGCCATTGAACATATTGAAGCCATTCAGTTTGAAGTTCATGGCTGCAGAAAAATCAGCAAGGAAGGGTGGTAGACAGCACCGAGAAGGAACATCCAAAGATCTGCCTGATGACCTAGCAGAGCTCTACAAGACAGATCCTGAAGAGACATATCATCAGCGCAAGACACGAATCCAATGGATTCGACGCTATTGGGCTGAAGAGTGGTTCAAGTATAAGTTCGTAACCAAGGAATATGCAGAGAAGAATGCAATCAAGAGTCCTTGGGGTGATATTCTCTATCGAGGTCTTCAACCCAAGAACAGAGCTGAAGCTATTGCACGAGATTTCTATCCTTGCATGGTCCATGGACCACAGCCTAAAGAAGCCGATCCATCATCATTGCTCTGGTGTCGTGACGACAATCTCTTCAAGCGCAACTTCCAGTTTGCTAAGGCTTCGGCAAAGGAAAACAAGAAGTCACAGGGATTAGACTTCAATCCTGGTCCCTCTGCTCCCCGTGATGATGGCACACGTGAAGCTGAAGAAAATAGAATTGGCCCCTTTACAAACCTTGATGGCCTCATCTCCTACATCTTGGTACAAGGTGCCAAAGTGGATCATTCTGACAATGATGCTGATTCTGATGAAGCCCCAGCTCCTCCTCCAAGGCCGCAGAAGCCAAAGAAGATAAAGGCTTCATCATCAGCTGCTCCTCCAAAAGCTTCTCGTGTGAAGCCACTGGCCACTGCACCTCCTGAAGCCAGTATGCAGTCTGAAGATTTTTCCCGCATCTCCAAGAAGACGAAGAAGAAAAAGCAACTTGTCAGGCATACTGATCAAGCCTTGACTCCTGCCGCCATTCTGCGCGAAGAACCCATTGATCTGTCCAGTGATGAAGATCTTGCTAATGATGCCCTTGAGCAACTGATAAAGAGCAAGGAAGAAGCAGAAATCTTCAACAACTTGCCTCTCTTTGATGTGGCAATCATCCATAACTTCATTGATGAGTGGTTCGACACCCCCAATCTAAGCTTTGAAGATTTGCAGCTTCCCATTGGCCTCAGCGTCTCTTTCAATGGTGCCATTGCTTCTGAGCTAGCTCTTGCTCAGCGCATCGTTGAGCTGAAGAACAAAATTGATCATGAGAAGGCTCAATTCAAGAAGCATGTGGTGAAGCTCAGTGTTCAAGACGTCAGAAACTTCAAGGTCATGCTGCATGAGCTTAAAGAAGCTTTTCTGAAGAAGCGCCAAGAAGCTCAAGGCTCTCGTGAGCGCATGAAGTGTTTGGCTGATAAGTGTGTGCTTGCCTACAATGAGGCTGAGAAGCGCAAGTCACTTGGCCGTCCTGGCATTGACCCCAGGATGGCTGCAAAGAAAAAGAAGAAGCTTCCTGCTGACCAGCCTGCACCTTCAAGCCAAGAAGCCCCTCGCATTATCTTCCCAAGCAGCATGACTGGCTCTAAGCCAAAGGTCACCACAACCACTTCAGAACAGAAGAAGACGAGGGCTGCCGAGGCTGAAGCCAGGAAGAGGAAGAATACTGAAGCCTCTGATGCCGCTCCCTCCAAGAAGAAGCGCAAGACCAAGAAGACTAGGGCTGCTCCCACAGAGTCCTTAGTTGTTGAACCCATTTCAGTGGTTCGCCCTGCGTCAGAACATCAAGAAAGAAGGATGATAGTTCATGAGCCTGCTTCCATAGAGGCTCATGAAGCTGAAGATATACCAGCAGCTGAACCCACCGCTGCTGAAGACATTGGTCATGATGACAATGTTGAAGATGATGAAGTTCTTCCTCAGATCGAACACAACGTGGTATCATCGCCTGTTCTTACGAATAGCAAACTCATCAGCATTGGTCGTCCTCTGACGCCAATTGCTCAGGATGCATCGTGGGCTGATCACCCACAGCAACAAGACTCCCCGAGTACTCCCCAACAACAACAACAAGCTACACCACCCGTGCAAGAAGAAGATGAAGACTTTGAGGCCCAGCCAACTCCATCTCCAAAGGCATTGCCAGCATTTCGTAGGCTTCGCAAAGGACAAAGGCCTCAAGTCCCTCTGTCAAGCGTTCCAGAAGGAGAAGTGCAACGCCAACCTGTTTCACGTCAAGTATTTTCTGAACCCACTCCAACTGTGAATGTCTCCATGTCTGAAGCCCAAGCTACTGAAGACATTCCGGCTGCATTAGCCGAAGAGAATCAAAAAGACGTACGTGTCCCTGATGTGAACGTGCCAGTGCCCGACCCTCCTGTTCATCAAGAGGAGGTTGAAAATGTTGAAGCTGCCACCACCAACGACAATGAAGCCGATGACGTTGTCATGGCTGACGCTAATGTGGAGTTTGAACCAACCAGTGTGCCTGAAGCTAATGAGGCCACTGCACCTGAAGCTAATGAGGCAACTACTCCTGAAGCACCTGTTGTGCAGCCTGAAGCCTCAGCTGTTGCCCCTGCTCCAGTTCCGCCACCAAGTCCCCATACAGTTGAGCAAGCATACAGCCATGGTCAGCTAACCACTGTTCGATGGCCCATTTTGGTACCTCCGCCTATTGTCTCTGGACCTCAATTTGATTATCATGGTGAGCATAGGCCCCAGGTCCAGAAGCCCAAGCCAAGACCGCCAAGGTTTCCAGGTACTGCAAACTCACCAGGGTCCTTCAATGCTAATGGCTTCAAAAGCCACAATACCTTATTTGACAGCGCCAAGAACCCTTACTCAAAGCCAAGGATATCATCAGATCGGTTCTGGAGCTATCAGCAGAGAAGCTATTACTCCTGCGTTCTATATGATCAAGGGTGCATTTTCCCTCATATGCGCCTTGACAATGAAGTCATTGCTGGACTGCCGTGCTTAGAAGAAGCACTTGATTGCTTTCATGATGCTGGTCTGCTCAACTTTGTGACAGACAAAGAACACTGGAATGAAGAGTTATTGCTTCAATTCTATGCTACTCTACACATTCGCGGCTACAACAGAGATATCAAGACATGGGTCCTCAAATGGATGACCGGAAACGTTCATCATGAAGCCAAAGCTCTTGACATCATTGAGCTTACAGGGCTAGCCACTCCTGGCGAGCTATATGAGCCTGATTGTCAGCTACACCGCAATGCATTGGAGAGCATCTTCCATAAGCCAGAACCCAACATGAGCCAGATGTTGAGCATGATGAAGCCCTTGCCATCTGGCGCTGAATATCCAACAGAGTTCTTTGTTGAAGACCTTGAGTATCTGCCACACACAATATATCATATTATCAGGCGAACTCTATGGCCTATCAAAGGACATTCATCAGCGGCCAAGCATGAAGGAGCTATGAAGACTTTGGTCTTCTACATTCTCAATGGCATCAGCTTCAATACTCAAGAATTCTTCATTAGGCAACTTGCTGCTTCTGGATCTAATCTGTTTGGTCTGAAGTTTTATGCTCCATGGGTCATGCGCCTCATCAAGCGACACTCATCTGTCAACTATCAACCATCTGCTCGCAATCATCTGATCTTTTTACCAGAGATTGATATGTCAGTTGAAGCCATATACTCTGACCCTGCCAAGAAGCCTCTTTGTCTTCAGAATGCCGAGCACCAAAGCTTCACTCAACCCATTGAAGGTGTTCAAGCAGCAACACGAATCTATCCATTGGCTGGAAATACTCGTCTGCCTCATCGAGCACCTACTGAAGCCACTGAAAGCACCATTGCACAAAGGCCTCGGAAGCGTTCACGTGTTCTCAATGACCAAGAACTTCTTGTGGCCCTTCATCAGAAACAGGATAAACATCACTTTTGGCTCAAAAGACAGATGCAAAGCCTCTTGGTGGATGTCAATCGCATTCGTAACCTTGCCACCAAGAATGCCTTTGTTGCTCATGAAACTTACCGGTGATCATGGAAGAGCTTGACCCTGCTTAGTGCTGAAGCAGATCTTCAAGACGATGGCTTCAATGAAAGATTCCAGTTTGACTCCACTCCTCCACGGACTGCTGTCCTACGTCGCACTTCATCTCTTGAAGACTCTGAATATTCTTCCTCCGCAGCAACTGTCAATGCCAGAGTAATCGATGACGAAGATGATGCTACTTCATCACCTCCTACTACTGCACGCATCAACACTGCACCAAGTTCGTCTGCACTGCCAACCAACGACGATAACCCTGCTGCTTCACCTACTCATAAGGACGAGTAGATGCTCTATGTCTTCAAACCTTTTTGGTCCTTACTGACGAAAGGGGGAGAAGCGTATGAGTTGATAGTCTTCAAGCAGGTTCATATGGGTGGTTGCATTATATTTTGCCTCGTGCTTACAACTCTTGCTTTTTAAAAACTTTTGGTTCTTTGAGTTGTAACACCTAAACTTGATGGTCGTCTGCTACTTATTTGCTTTACTGTGATGCGATGATAAATTCCGCATGTGCGATGATAACTTCCGCACTTAGATCATCCTGCAGACGTCCATTTTTCATTATGCATGTCATCCTATTTGCTATATCATTTCATGCATGATGAATTATCTTCATAAGTTGAAGTGGATCTCCACAAGTACAACCTGCCATGTGCATTTGCATTCCAAAAGCAAAATTACTTATATGCACATCTTCAGGGGGAGCCCTTGCTACTTATGAAGACAATTTCCTACCCTTTAAAATTTCACATACTTTATCCCCGTTGAAAACTTCAACCAGTTTGTCATCAATCACCAAAAAGGGGGAGATTGTAAGTGCATCTAGTGCCACCCCTAGTTGGTTTTGGAGTATTGACGACAAAGTTGGTTGAGGGACTAATGCGTTTGTGAGAATTGCAGGATAACGCAGGTAGTGTCCCTCATTGATTCGGTTTACCTACCGGAGATGACCCCTAAAAATGTATGAAGACATTGAAGACAATGGTGGTATGAGAAGATATTCATATTGAAGACTATGACATGAGAAGACATTGCGTGAAGACTATGGAGCGCGAAGACCGTGTGGTTTGTTGTTTCCTTTTCTTCTTTTTTGAGTCATAGGAACCACCGTACTGTTAAGTGGGGTCCAAGTGAACTAAGTCAGAGTGACTGAAGTGATGCTCAACCCAAATCCTATGTCTTCGAGCGAAGACAATAAGAGAAAATCTTATCCAGAGCTGGATGAGTCAGCTTTGCTTGTAGCTCAAGTAAAGTTGCCGCGTGTGTTTGAAATCTGACCGTTGGAACACGTGTCAGTTCCTTAGTGACCCAGGGTCATTTCGGACAAATCAGGTCGGGTTGCCTTGTGGCTATAAATAGCCCACCCCCTACACCATAAATTGGTGGCTGCTCAGAGTTAGTGCACGGCTTTTGTCGTCTGAGAGCAACCCACCTCGAAGCATTTGAGAGAGAGAAATCCTTGCAAGGACAAAGCCCAAACACCCAGAGCCAAAGAGTGTTAGGCATCACTGAAGTCTTTCTGTCTGTGTGACCTGAAGACTTATTACACTTGAGGACTGTGAATCCTCCAGCCGGTTAGGCGTCGTGTTCTGAGCATCCAAGAGTCATTGTGGATTGCCGGTGAACGAAGTCTGTGAAGGTTTGGAAGTCTACCTTGAAGACTTACCAGAGTGATTGGGCGAGGACTGGGTGTCCTTAGCTCAAGGGGAATAAGGTGAAGACACGGTCTTCTGAGTTAAATCTCAGCCTCCCTAACCAGATGTACAGTTGTCACAGCAACTGGAACTGGTCCAACAAATCATGTGTCTTCAACAAGCGACTGGTTCTATCCCTTTCCATCCTTTACTTAAGTTTGTCTTCGTGAAGTCACTGCCTATCTGTGTATCAGTTTGACTTCATTGCTTGACTACTACTGTTGATTGGCTTCACACTATCTTCCATCCTGATCCTTACTACTTAGCTGCTATTAGTCCTGTACTTTCACATCATTGCATACTTGACTATGGCTTGCTTATGGTAGTTTATCTTCCGCTGCATATCAACTAGTCTTTTCTGTTGTTTGTCTTTGAAACTTCCAAGTTTCGAAGACTTTCATAAAAATCGCCTATTCACCCCCCCCCCCTCTAGTCGATACTAGCACTTTCAGAGAGCACCGAGACCAACCTCACCAGCCCAGACATTCGGCCTGCAAGCCCGGACATCCGGCTCCCCGCGAACGGCCGGACATCCGGCACCCAGCCGGACATCCGACGCCTGCCTGCGTGCATGGTTAGGGATCGAGGCCCATGTATCTTCCTTTCCCACCTACCCCTTCGTGGCTTGGACTATATATAGACCACCCCCTCCTCCTAGTTAGGGTTAGCAAAGTGATAGCTCATTTGTATGTGAGCTTTGCTCCTACCACTCCTCCTCTTGAGAGAGAGAGAGACCACTACTCCATTGGAGGCCAAGACCTCCATCTTGGAGAAGATCCTGCGGGATATCATCAAGACCCCCTCATGGGTGGACCCCCCCATCAAGACCTCCTCATGGAGATGAACTCTACCTTGTATCTTTCCTTTTGTTGTTCATGTACCCTTGTGGATCTTGTGTGTTTGATTGTCTAGTGGATGTGTGATTGGACTTGTTCTTGAGTGTTTCCCCTTCTGATTTCTCCCCATTCTTCCCCGTGTTCTTCGTGTTCTTCGAGGGATCCCACTCCAAATGTGAAAGATCGGCCTACACCGGGTTAGCCCCGTATCAAATACCCTCTTCGTCAAGAAAGGTGTCCACATTTGCATTCCTAAACTCTGTTCCATCGTCTCTCTGAACTTTCTTGATCTTCACCTCGAATTGATTTTGGGCGTTTCTAGCAAAGGCCTTGAAGATCTTTTGTACCTGAAAATTGTCATGGAGAAAGAACACCCACGTAAATCTGGAAAAATCATCAACTATGACCAAACCGAAAGAGTTACCACCAAGACTCTTGTATGCATTGAGACCAAAAAGATTGATGTGAAGTAACTCAGCTAGTCTTCTCGTGGTCATGATGTTCATCACAGGATGACTTCCTCCAAATTGTTTTCCTACTTGACAAACACTACAAAGTCTATCTTTTGTCAATGATAACATCTCTAACACCAAGAATATGATCTCCTTTGACAAACTTATCAAGATGTCGCATATCCACATGTCATAGCCTTCTATGCAGTAGCCAACCTTTGGAAGGTTTAGCAATATAACATGTACGAGGTCAAGCTCTTTTAATGAAGTCAACAATATATATCACCTCTACGAATGCCGGTAAAGACCATATTATGATGAGATTTCTATTTTCGTGCCTCTGGTTCCTTAGTTGTGCTCAGTATTGTCGAAGCCAACTGATGAGGACATGACTACCTTGGATAAAACCAAAAATATTGCATACATGCATATTTGTCAGGTGATTTCTAGTACAAACTATTCAATAATCTATTTATGTTATCTAGAACAAAAATACTTCACACACTTTTGTGTTTTGTCTAATTGCAGGTGTATGAGACATTTCTACAATCCACATATGAAGATAAGGCAAAAGGAGAAGTTTGAGTTCTGTTCAAAAAGTCCTCTCGAGTCACTTTTGGGCCAAGAAAAGATAGAGTCCAAGTCTCTCACGTTCTGGATTCAGATTCGAACTGCACAGACATACCTGACTCAAAACGCCAACAACTTTTTCATACAGACTCCGAATTGGGTGATTCTTTTTTTGTTGGAAACTATATTTCGTGCTCTTTCCAACCCGTTTGGATTCACCTTCAAATACGTCCGGATCATTGAGATATCGATGAAACAATCTAACGCTACAGCAGAATCCGAGTCAAACAACAAGTCCAAAGGTGTTGCATCACCTTCACTTGGGCCCATGAGCCTTGTACGACCTAGGGTTGGTTTTAGGCTGCCTTGGAACATTCTCCCACCTCCTTGGCCGCCACCCCTTGCTCCTATATAAGTAGATCCATATAGTAGCTTTTTCCTTGGGATTTGTTTAGTTAAAAGTTAGCAATTGCAACTTCGTGTACTTCGTTAGTGTCCAACGACCAGACCAAGACCGCTTACGGATCCCCACATTTATCAATACTTCATCTATATTCACAATATTCAGATTGATTTATCATATTCTTGCTTGTTCTTTGATTGCTTGCAGGAATAGACCTTCGTGGTCAGGTTGATTGTGCTTCGGCGTGGTCAATAACCTCTGGGAGTTGGTTTAGCGATTGCTAAGGCGCAACGTCGTGCATGTTTGTAGTCGGACCGTCAAAGTCGTCTCCACCAAATCGATAGTTATCATCTCATCGAAAGATTGGGACACCTACGACTCTATCAAGTGGTATCAGTTTTCAGGTTGCTCGGTGAGAATTTCCAGTTTTCCCTAGATTAGATTTATTTTCTTACCTATTGTACAAGAAAAAACCACAAAAAAAAGTTAGATCTATTCATCCTTTGTCCAAGCCAGTCCGAGCCTATGCAATTTTCTTTTCATTGTTTGCATTATTGAATTATCGGTTGCATCGTCGTGTCGAGTTGCTGGTCTTAGTGTCTAGTTCGTTTAGAGTTTCGAGTTCTGTTCACATTAGTCACGCCGCCGCTGCATCGTTATCCCTTCCACTGTCCACCACCCATCCATCAAATTCCACCATGTGCTACCCACCGTTCATTGTCATAATCATAGTTGAGATCGTTCACATCTTTGCTTGATCCAATCTGCATCTTATCTAGTTTGTTTTGGAAAGAGAGAGAGACAAAAAAAAGACGGAAAAAAAAGAGAGAAAAAAAAGTAAAAAAAAGTTAGAAAAAAAGAGAAAGAAAAGGAAAAAAAGTGTGAGAAAAAAAACAAAATTCGGATCTATCTAGACTCAATCTCGTTGTTGAATTCGGACTAGAATCTGTTTTGTGCACTGTTCAGTAAAAAAGGCATAACTTCCTCATACGAACTCCGTTTTGGCTCCACAAGTACTCAAATTAAGGCTAGCGACTAGACGCATCTGAATAGTTGCAAAATCTTGTTCAATATTTGGCGTCTCAAAATCAGCTTCTAATAAGTCTTTTTGCCCTCCGAAGTTCGCGCATACAGTTTGTTCCAGTTTTTCATGCCAGTTTTAGAATTCTTTGACTCCTCATATCAATTCGGAATTGAGTGA
Source organism: Triticum aestivum (assembly GCF_018294505.1). Classification (NCBI taxonomy): domain Eukaryota; kingdom Viridiplantae; phylum Streptophyta; class Magnoliopsida; order Poales; family Poaceae; genus Triticum; species Triticum aestivum. Next base: position 319,445,273 of record NC_057813.1, on the reverse strand, counting down.
TTCTTTTTTGCATTGGAAAGCTTGAGTTAGTAGCAAACTTTTCAAGAGGAAAGTTGGAGAGAGAGTTGTTATATATCCTGCTTGGCAGTTGTTATTCATCATTATCTTTACTGCCGTTGTGATCTTCACTTATATTTTGCTGTCCAGAGCTACTTATCCTTCATTGATGCTAGTTGTGCTATGCCGTGACCTCATTAGTGTTCTAGGCTCGCGTCTCTAGTCCGGTCTAGCCTAGGACCAGCACAGTACCGTCGTTGAGCGTTTATTCAACATTGCATCTTTGAATTGATTATTGCTAATCTTTTGCTACCATATATAGCCAACCCAGCTCCACATATTTCTACACCGTGTATACGTATATTCCCCTGGCAATCACTTTACACAATCTTTGGAGTTATTTGACACCGCTGGTTGCCTGTCACCACCTGTCGCATGGTAAGAACTTGTAAGATATTGATATTTGCTTTACTGTGAGCACGTTACAACCACATACTAGTAATTCATAGGAACATCATTCTTGAATTTTGTTTCTTGTTTCTACTAATCATGACGGGTTCTGGAGAAAGAAGTTCTTGGACAACGAACACATCTTCACCATCACGAGAGTTGGGACAACACACACAAGCACATGGCCAGGTTATCTCTTTTCCATCATTTGAGGTTAGATTTAATCCTGCTATTTATCTAGCTTGGGAGCTTCAAGTAGAACAAGTTTTTAGTTACCATGACTTTTCTGAACTTGAGCGAGTACGAGCTACCACTAGAGCATTTACTGGTTTTGCTTCTGTTTGATGGAGTGTGCATTGTAAGAAAAACATTGATAACCAACCCACAACTTGGAAAGATTTGAAACATGTAATGAGATAACAATTTTTCCCTCGTTACTATCGTCGTGAATTGCTTCACAAATTTGAACAATTTAAACAAGGCAATAACATTGTTCATGCTTACTACCAAGAGTTCAAATCTTATATGCATCATTGTGACATAGAAGAATCTGAGGATGATAGAATGAATAGATTTTTTGGTGGTTTGAACCATGATATTCAGGCAAGATTTAGGTATCTTCCTCGTTGCATTACTGGTATGTATGTTCGTGCTTGTACCTTTAAGAGACAGTTACAGGAGGATGCATTGGGTGACTACAACAACTACTATTCCAATTCATGCTCACTACCATCGGTTGATTCCTCCACCGTTGCACCTACTAGACTAGCCACACCTAAGATTGTCAGTGCGACATCATCTCAAGTGTATGGTACATTGTCATTGTCCATACCGACATCAGCTACGTCTTTGCGACAAGGTAATAGTAAAGGTATTGATGATATAACTTCACATGAGAATGATGCATCCCTAATTAACTTAAATACATCATGTATTGAGTTACCTGTTGATTTGAGCACGCCACCTATTTTAGAGAATCATGTTCTATCATGAATGCATTATGTGATCAAACAACTGAAATACCAACAATTTTGAGTGCACCCATTGAATTAACTGTTGATGTCAAAGAAACCATGTGAATCAGGAAATAAATTAGATTTGGATCAAATAGATTTTAAAATAATTGTGCCAATGTTTAATCATTTTGATATTACCTCTAATCTTGGTGATCATTCTGTGTCAAATGACTTGTTGCATGTTTTACTATTTAAGCATGTTGTAGCATGTAAATTTGATGCACGTAAGGTTTATTCACCAATGTTGGGATGGTTTAATGATGAATATTGTCAATCTTTTGATATGAATAAGAGCTTCACTTATATCTGCAAACTGAGTTGCAATATTTTCATGCCTTCTACTGATGATAATATTTTGTCTTTATATTTTATAATCTATGAAGATTCCTCCTGTATACATGTGTCATATGTGCAAAAATCAAGCGAAGTAAAAATGGATGACATATACATATACAACATGTACACCTTGTCTCTTTTCTTAGCCACATTTCAGATTAAGCAACGCCGAGGACGGCTTTGTTTTCAAGAAGAGGAGGATGATGAGGACAAGTCTACCTTGGATAAAACCAAAATATTGCATACATGCATATTTGTCAGGTGATTTCTAGTACAAATTATTCAATAATCTATTTATGTTATCCAGAACAAAAATACTTCACACACTTTTGTGTTTTGTCTAATTGCAGGTGTATGAGACATTTCTACAATCCACATATGAAGATAAGGCAAAAGGAGAAGTTTGGGTTCTGTTCAAAAAGTCCTTTCACGTCACTTTTGGGCCAAGAAAAGATAGAGTCCAAGTCTCTCACGTTCTGGATTCAGATTCGGAATGCGCAGACATACCTGACTCAAAACGCCAACAACTTTTTCATACGGACTCTGAATTGGGTGATTCTTTTTTTGTTGGAAACTAGATTTCGTGCTCTTTCCAACCCATTTGGATTCACCTTCAAATACGTCCGGAGCATTGAGATATCAACGAAACAATCTGACGCTGTAGCAGAATCCGAGTCAAACAACAAGTCCAAAGGTGTTGCATCACCTCCACTTGGGCCCATGAGCCTTGTACGACCTAGGGTTGGTTTTAGGCTGCCTTGGAACGTTCTCCCACCTCCTTGGCCGCCACCCCTTGCTCCTATATAAGTAGATCCATCTAGTAGCTTTTTCCTTGGGATTTGTTTAGTTAAAAGTTAGCCATTGCAACTTCGTGTACTTCGTTTGTGTCCAACGACCAGACCAAGACCGCTTACGGATCCCCACCTTTATCAATACTTCATCTATATTTGCAATATTCGGATTGCTTTATCATATTCTTGCTTGTTCTTCGATTGCTTGCAGGAATAGACCTTCGTGGTCAGGTTGATTGTGCTTCGGCGTGGTCAATAACCTCTCGGAGTTGGTTTAGCGATTGCTAAGGCGCAACGTCGTGCACGTTTATAGTCGGATTGTCAAAGTCGTCTCCACCAAATCGATAGTTATCATCTCATCGAAAGATCAGGACACCTCCGACTCTATCACCAACTAACTTTGCTCACTAAAAATGTCCATTGATCGTTAGATGGACGAGTTCATGACGAATGGGACCACTAAAAATGTTGACGTTATGGGCCGCTTAAAATGTTGACATGTCAACGGGCCCTTGCTAAAAAACAAACCCACTCTTCTCTCCGAATATCCCTTTTTTAGCCCAGGCTCATCTGCACTCGGTGAGGAGAAAATTCAAAACAAATACTAAAAAAATATTTTTTGCATGGAAGATAATTTAGTGCATGAGGCGCGCTCCAAATTTCAGATCATTTGGACACATGAGTTGATCTAAGAAAAAAAGACAAATTCGGTCAAAAAAATTCATGAACAGTGAACTTTTTTGCACACTCCAAATTTGTCTTTTTTTGTTGAGAGCTACTTGCATGTCCAAATGATTTGAAATTTGGTGCGCTCCTCACGCACCAAATAGTCTTCCATGTAAAAAATGGAATTTTTTGAATTTTTATACTATTTTCAATGAATTTTTTGCTCATCGCAGGTGCAATTGAGCTTGGGCACCGAATCACCTTGTCAGACTCCAAATTTGTCTTTTTTGCCGAGAGCTACTGACATGTCCAAATGATCTGAAATTTTGAGCGCACCTCACGCAGCAAATTATCTTCCATGCAAAAAATCAGAATTTAGAATTATTCTACTATCTTTTATGATTTTTCCGCTCATCATGGGTGCAACTGAGCTTGGGCACTAAATTACCTCGTCCTCCTCTCTCTCTCTCTCTCTCTCGCTCTCCCTGTATTACATGTGGGACCAATAGAGCAAATGGAAATAGGAAGAAATAAAGCTCCCTAGCTCTCTGGCCATGCCGGCGGCCATTAGACACGGCGGAGGTGGCTTCGTGGCTGGAGGCAGCCTGCAGACTCCCACAGCAAGGATGCCATCCTCGCTCTTCTCTCTCTCACCCTCGCTCGCACACTCCCTCTCCCTCTCTGCTATCTCCTCCCGGTGGAAACCTAGCACCTGCTTGGTCGGAGTCGCGGGCTCGTCTCAGACCACCCCAACAAATTGAGAGCACCTCCGAGACCACCTCACCATCCTCTTCCACCCCCGTGAGTCGTATGTGCTTTGATGTAGTGTAACAACCGAATCGACTGCTTTGTCCCCGACTTCGGTTGCCACAATCTAAAATAAGATTGAAAATTGAAATTTTGCAAATTTCACATGAAATGGACCATATCCATGTCATATTTCCGTATAAGGTGATGATATCTGGCACAAACATGGGGCTTGCCATGCCAAACATGATTGCCAAAGGGAGATTCCAAAATTTTGTTATAAAAGTAAATAAATCATTTTTCAAGTGCCAAAAATGTTTTTTTGTGAAGCAAGTACCACAGAAAGATTGAAAATTGGACTTTTGCAATTTTCACATGAAATGGACCATATTGGAGGCTTACTACTGAAATATTTTGAGCTTTTGAGCTTTTTTCCTATATTACATTGATTAAATAAATTTATGAACATTTACCGAAAGTAATTCAAAATTGAACTACAAGTGTGTCATAGTTTGGTTACAAAAGGTGGAAAAGTCATTTTAAGGTAGATAGGATTATATGAAGTATTCACAAAAAAAATTGAGAGGTTCAACCCCTTTCTATGAATACCATGCTGACAATGTTGACCCCAGTTTTGCAAAAAGTGAAAGAAAATGAAAAAAGATTAAAAAATGCAATCCTTTTACATAGAGTCCTTTTATGTGTACTACTTTTCAGGAAAAAATATAAACTAGGAATACAATGATTATTTAAAAAATGTTCACAAAATGGAGTACCATCTAAGAAGGTTCATGGCTTTTAAGCCAAATGACCAAGTTCATGGCTATATCCATGTCAATATAAAAGAAAGAAAAAAAATCATTTTTCAAGTGCCAAAAATGGTTGTTTTTTTCTGAAGCAAGTACCACAAATAAGATTGAAAATAGAAATTTTGCAATTTTCACATGAAATGGACCAGATTGGAGGCCTACTACCAAAATATATTGAGTTTTTGAGCTTTTTTGCTATATTCTATTGATTATAATTCTGGACATTTACCAAAAGTAATTCAAAACTGAACTACAAGTGTGTCATATTTTGGTTACAAAAAGTGGGGAAAATCATTTTAAGGTACTTAGGTAGGATTATATGCAGTATTCACAAAAAAGTTGAAAGGTTCAACACCTTTCTATGAATAGACATGCTGACAATGTTGACCCCATTTTGCAAAAAGTGAATGAAAATGAAAACAAATTCAAAAAATGCAATCCTTTTGCATGGATTTCTTTTATGTGTACTACTTTCCAGGAAAAATGATAAACTAGGGCATTTTTTTTTAATTTTATTTTTGTTTTTCAAGTGCCAAAAGAGATTTTTCTTATGTGTGACGCAAGTAGCACAAATAAGATGCAAAAATTCACTTATCCAATTTTCACACAAAGTGGACCATATTGCCAGAAGATTTTGAATTTTTGAGCTTTTTTGCTATATTCCATTGTTTATATGAATTTGATGACATTTGAAGAAAATAATTCAAGATTGTACTACAAGTGTGTATCATTTGGCCCAAACAATTGGCAAAAAGCATTTTAGATACTCAAGTACGATTGTATGTAGTATCCACAACATATTTGAAAGATTCAGAGAGCGGCAATTCGGTGCTCAGGCTCATCTACACTCACGCTGAAGAAAAATTCAAATAAAATTCTAGAAAAATTGAAAAAAATTCAATTTTTGGCATGGTAGATAATTTGGTGTGTGAGGGTTCGCTCCAAATTTCATATCATTTGGACATCTGAGTGGCTCTCAAAAAAGACAAATTTGGGTTCTGTAAAAAAGTTTAGTGTTCGTGTAGTGCTTTGACTTAATTTGTCCTTTTTGCTGAGAGCTACTCATATGTTCAAATGATTTGAAATTTGGAGCGCACTTCACGCATCAATTTTTCTACCATGCAAAAAACTTTGTATTTTTTTGTATTTTTTGTGAATTTTTTCTTGACCGGGTGCAGATGAGCCTAGGTCAGAAATGGATATTCAAAACATTCAACTTAGGAACTTGAATAAATTGAAATAGATTTAAAATTAATATTTTATGAATTTCTTAAGTTGATTGGAAATTCAAAAAAGGTGTTGACATTGTTTGCACTTAAAACCCCCACAGAGCACGCCGACCCAATTACTTAAAACCCACACTGAGCAGCGCCAAGGTGTCCAGGTGGGCCCACTCGTTGAGCTGTCATCCAAGGCAACTCCTCTGGAACCCACCCAGGTAACGGTCAAAACTAGTTTGACCCAACGAAAAGGCTTCGTTTGGTCATTTGTGAGGCTGGGGTGAATACGGGAGGGGAAAAGTGAGGCATGTTTAGGAAGCGTGACAAAACCGAGTAGTACTAAGGAAACAAGGGCACGAAAATAGAATTCCATATTATGATTATCTTGACGAAACACTTGGCAATCTACTTTGGTAAATCTTACATTGAAACCAAAGTCGGCAAGTCTAGATACAGAAAGAAGATTGCAACCAAGAGATTCAACGAGCATGACATTTTTAATGGAGCTATCATTGGATGTGGCCACCTTACCAAGGCCAAGTATCTTACCCTTGGAGTTATCTCCAAAATTCACATACTTGCATGGACCATCATTGTTTTTAAGCTCAGGAAACATGTCTCTATCTCCGGTCATGTGATCGGTGTATCCGCTATCAAGAATCCACTCTTTTCCTCCGGATATGTAATCACAAAATTTTGCCATGAGACTAAGATTCTTCATAGTCTTCTCATATTCGAAGTCGAACTCTTCGTCTTCATCATAATAGCCATGTTCAACATTGTCATCATCACCTAGGGCAATAAGTTCATTAGTTTCATGACCATGTGTTGGGATTATGAATTCGAATAGCTTCTATGATGATATTACTAATAATTCCAACATCGCCTTTAGCACGCATGAGGTCACAAAGCTCAAATAAGCAATTATCAAAGTTAGGATCACTAGGTTTCATCTTGTGAAAAACAATAGTCTTATGAAGAATCTCATCAAGATTCTTTAAAGAGTAGTCGGGATATCGCTTTTCCAAGTCATTCCACAAGGTAATCCTCTAATGATAAGATTGTTGGTTTTAAGATTATGAAGCATGTCAATTTCTTCCTCATGAACACAAGCGTAGGTGGTTCTCATGGTTGGATTGAAATGCCTTGATTTCAACACAAGCGTAGGTGGTTCTCTCTCAGAACATGAATATGGGAAGTGTAGTTTCGTCCTGGTTGCTCTCTCTGAGAGTAGGTGGTGGTGGAGGGGTATATATGGCCTTCACCAAAAATCCAACTGCTACAAACTTTTAGGCACAACTTTGTGACACCAAAATGAAATCTAGTGAGATCGACCAGTGTAAAAGATTTGAACGTTAGGCTTTTTGGTGGGACCAGATAAATCCACTAGGTGAGACCGATTCATGATGACCTAAGCAGATTCTTTGTTTCGGTAATTCGATCAGTTCATCTCTGTAATTTTGAAATGAGTTCGATCGGGTACAGAAACTTGGTCACTGCACTTTGGTGGGGCCAAATGCCATCTCGGTTGTATTGGGATTCTAGGGTTTGGCTTGTGGCTCTGTCTTGGTTGGCTTGGTGGGTCCGGATGTATGTGTTTCGGTGGGACCAAGTTTGACTTAGGGTTTTGGACAGATGGAATGTGGGAAAGTGGTTGAGGGTTGCTACCTCTTGAGCATGCATTGGTTTTCCCTTGAAGAGGAAAGGGTGATGCAGCAAAGTAGCGTAAGTATTTCCCTCAGTTTTTGAGAACCAAGGTATCAATCCAGTAGGAGGCTACACGCAAATCCCTCGTACCTACACAAACAAATAAGAACCTTGCAACCAACGCGATAAAGGGGTTGTCAATCCCTTCACGGCCACTTGCAAAAGTGAGATCTAATAGAGATAATAAGATAAATATTTTTGGTATTTTTATGATATAGATTGAAAAGTAAAGATTGCAAAATAAAATAGACCGGAAACTTATATGATGGAAAATAGACCCGGGGGCCATAGGTTTCAATAGTGGCTTCTCTCAAGATAGCATAAGTATTACGGTGGGTGAACAAATTACTGTAGAGCAATTGATAGAAAAGTGCATAGTTATTAGGATATCTAGGCATGATCATGTATATAGGCATCACGTCCGCGACAAGTAGATCGAAACGATTCTGCATCCACTACTATTACTCCACACATCGACCGCTATCCATCATGCATCTAGAGTATTAAGTTCATAAGAACAGAGTAACACATTAGGCAAGATGACATGATGTACAGGGATAAACTCAAGCAATATGATATAAACCCCATCTTTTTATCCTCGATGGCAACAATACAATGCGTGCCTTGTAGCCCCTACTGTCACTGGGAAAGGACACCGCAAGATTGAACCCAAATCTAAGCACTTCTTCCATTGCAAGAAAGATCAATCTAGTAGGCCAAACCAAACTGATAATTCGAAGAGACTTGCAAAGATAACCAATCATACATAAAAGAATTCAGAGGAGATTCAAATATTCTTCATAATAATCTTGATCATAAACCCACAATTTGTCGGATCTCGACAAACACACCGCAAAAAGAATTACATCGAATAGATCTCCAAGAAGATCGAGGAGAACTCTGTATTGAGATCCAAAGAGAGAGAAGAAGCCATCTAGCTAATAACTATGGACCCGAAGGTCTGTGGTAAACTACTCACACTTCATCAGAGAGGCTATGGTGTTGATGTAGAAGCCCTCCATGATCGATTCCCCCTTCGACAGAGCGCCGGAAAAGGCCCCAAGATGGGATCTCACGGGTACAGAAGGTTGCGGCGGTGGAAATAAGGTTTCGTGGTGCTCCTGGATATTTTCAGGGTATATGAGTATATATATAGGCGAAGGAAGTCGGTCAGGGGAGCCACGAGGGGCCCACGAGGGTGGGGGGCATGCCTACCCCCTGGGCACGCCCTCCTGCCTCGTGGCCACCTCGTTTCTTTCTTGACGTCCACTCCAAGTCTCCTGGATTGCGTTTGTTCCAAAAATATCTCTCCTTAAGGTTTCATTCCGTTTGGACTCTGTTTGATATTCCTTTTCTGCGAAACACTGAAATAGGCAAAAAAATAGCAATTTGGGTTGGGCCTCCGGTTAATAGGTTAGTCCCAATAATAATAAAAAGTGTATAGTAAAGCCCATTAAACATCCAAAATGGGTAATATAATAGCATGGAGCAATCAAAAATTATAGATACGTTGGAGACGCATCAAGCATCCTCAAGCTTAATTCCTGCCCGTCCTCAAGTAGGTAAATGATAAAAACAGAATTTTTTATGTGGAATGCTACCTAGCATATTTCTTAATGTAATTTTCTTTATTGTGGCATGAATGTTCAGATCCAAAAGATTCAAGATAAAAGTTTAATATTGACATGAAAATAGTAATACTTCAAGCATACTAACAAAGTAATCATGTCTTATCAAAATAACATAGCCAAAGAAAGCTTATCCCTACAAAATCATATAGTTAGGCCATGCTTCATTTTCGTCACACAAAATACTCCCATGATGCACAACCCCGGTTTCAGCCAAGCAATTGGTTCATACTTTTTAACGCGCTTCAGCCTTTTCAACTGTCACGCAATACATGAGCGTAAGCCATGGATATTGCACTATGGGTGGAGTAGAGTATGATGATAGGGATTGTGTGAGAGAAGAAAAAAGGAGAAAGTCTCATATTGACGCGGAAAACCAACGGGCTATGGAGATGCCCATCAATTGATGTCAATACGAGGAGTAGGGATTGCCATGCAATGGATGCACTAGAGCTATAAATGTATGAAAGCTCATTGAAAGAAACTAAGTGGGTGTGCATCCAACTTGCTTGCTCACGAAGACCTAGGGCATTTTGAGGAAGCCCATCATTGGAATATACAAGCCAAGTTCTATAATGAAAAATTCCCACTAGTATATGAAATTGACAACATAGGATACTCTCTATCATGTAGATCATGGTGCTACTTTGAAGCACAAGTGTGGAAAAAGGATAGTAACATTGTCCCTTCTCTCTTTTTCTCTTATTTTTTTTCTTTTTTTATTTGGGCTTCTTTGGCCTCTTTTATTTTTCATAAAGTCCGGAGACTCATCCCGACTTGTGGGGGAATCATTGCTTCCATCATACTTTCCTCACATGGGATAATGCTCTAATAATGAAGATCATCACACTTTTATTTATCTACAACTCAATACTTAGAACAAAATATGACTCTATGTGAATGCCTCCGGCGGTGTACCGGGATATGCAATGAATCAAGAGCGACATGTATGAAAGAATTATAAAGGTGGCCTTGCCACAAATACGATGTCAACTACATGATCATGCAAAAGCAATATGACAATGATGGAGCGTGTCATAATAAACGGAACGGTGGAAAGTTGCATGGAATTATATCTCAGAATGGCTATGGAAATGCCATAGTAGGTAGGTATGGTGGTTGTTTTGAAGAAGATATAAGGAGGTTTATGTGTGATAGAGCGTATCGTATCACGGGGTTTGGATGCACCAGCGAAGTTTGCACCAACTCTCAAGGTGAGAAAGGGCAATGCACGGTACCATAGAGGCTAGCAATGATGGAAGGGTAAGAGTGCGTACAATCCATGAACTCACATTAGTCATAAAGAACTCATATATTTATTGCAAAATTTTATTAGCCCTTGAAGCAAAGTACTACTACGCATGCTCCTAGGGGAAGGGTTGGTAGGAGTTAACAATCGCGCGATCCCGACCTCCACTCATAAGGAAGGCAATCAAATAACACCCCATGCTTCAAATTTGTCACACAACATTCACCATACGTGCATGCTACGGGACTTGCCAACTTTAACACAAGTATTTCTCAATTTCATAATTACCCAACTAGCATGACTCTAATATTACCACCTTTATATCTCAAAACAATTATCAAGTATCAAATTTCTCATAGTATTCAATGAACTTTATATGATAGTTTTTATTATACCTATCTTGGATGCTCATCATTTTAAGACTAAAATTTTCACCAAAGCAAATTACCATGCTGTTCTAAAATACTCTCAAAATAATATAAGTGAACCATGAGAGATCAATAATTTCTATAAAATAAAACCACTGTCGTGCTCTAAAAAGATATAAGTGAAGTACCAGAGCAAAATTATCTAGCTCAAAAGATATAAGTGAAGCACATAGAGTATTCTAATAAATTCCAATTCATGTGTGTCTCTCCAAAAGGTGCGTACAGCAAGGATGATTGTGGCAAACTAAAAAGCAAAGACTCAAATCATGCAAGACGCTCCAAGCAAAACACATATCATGCGGTGAATAAAAATATAGCATCAAGTAAAGTTACCGATGGACGAAGACGAAAGAGGGGATGATTGTCCTTGAATTTTACCTTGGGGTGCCTTGGGCATCCCCAAGCTTAGGCTTTTGCCACTCCTTATTCCATAATCCATCAAATCTTTGCCCAAAACTTGAAAGCTTCACAACACAAAACTCAACAGAAAACTCGTAAGCTCCGTTAGTACAAGAAAACAAACTACCAACTTAAGTACTGTAATGAACTCATTCTTTATTTATATTGGTGTTAAACCTATTGTATTCCAACTTCTCTATGGTTCATACCCCCCGATACTATCCATAGATTCATCAAAATAAGCAAACAACACACGAAAAACAGAATCTGTCAAAAATAGAACAGTCTGTAGTAATCTGTAACTTTCGAATACTTCTGGAACCCCAAAATTCTACCAAAACGGGAAGTCCTATGAAATTTGTCTATTAATCTTCTACAAAAAGAATCAACTGAAAATCAGGTTTCTGTGATTTATTAAAATTATTCTCGTGCGCGCAAAAGTTTCTGTTTTGAGCAAGATCAAATTAATTTTCACCCAAGATGATCCTATAGGTTCTACTTGGCACAAACACTAATTAAAACATAAAACCACACCTAACCAGAGGCTAGATGAATTATTTAATACTAACAAGGAACAAAAAGTAAATAACAAAAATAAAATTGGGTTGCCTCCCAGCAAGCGCTATCGTTTAACGCCCCTAGCTAGGCATAAAAGCGAGAATAGATCTAAGTATTGCCATCTTTGGTATTCAATTCATAGGTGGCTCTCATAATAGATTCATAAGGTAATTTTATTTTCTTCCTAGGAAAGTGTTCCATGCCTTTACTTAATGGAAATTGGAATATAATATTTGCTTCGTTCATATCGATAATTGCACCAATCGTTCTAAGGAAAGGTCTACCAAGAATAATCGGACATGAAAGATTGCAATCTATATCAAGAACAATAAAATCTACGGGCACATAATTCCTATTTTCAACAAAAAGAAACCCATAGGTTTCTTAATGGTGGAATCCGCAAGGTGCAAGTTCAAAGAGCAATCATCAAATTCACGGAAACCTAACACATCACACAAACTTTTTGGAATCGTGGAAACACCAGCACCCAAATCACACAAAGTATAACATTCATGATCTTTAATTTTAATTTTAATACTAGGTTCCCACTCATCACAAAGTTTTCTAGGGATAGAAACTTCTAATTCAAGTTTTTATTCATAAGATTGCATTAGAGCATCAACGATATGTTTAGTAAAAGCTTTATTTTGACTATAAGCATGAGGAGAATTTAACATGGATTGCAACAAAGAAATACAATCTATTAAAGAACAATTATCATAATTAAATTCCTTGATATCCAAAATAGTGGGTTCATTGCTATGTAAAGTATTGACCTCTTCAATCCCACTTTTACCAATTTTTGCATCAAGATCTAAAAACTCTGAATCATTGGGACGCCTTTTAACTAAAGTTGACTCATCTCCAATCCCATTATTACCAAGATTCATATTGAAAAATGAAGATTTAATAGGGGACACATCAATCACTTTTAGTCTTCATCCATATTGTCATGAAAACTAGAAGAACACACTTTTATAAAGCAATCTTTCTTGCCACGCATCCTAGAGGTTCTTTCCTTGCACTCATCAATGGAAATTCTCATAGATTTGAGAGACTCATTTATATCATGCTTAGGTGGAATAGATCTAAGTTTCAAAGAATCAACATCAAGTGAAATTCTATCCACGTTCCTAGCCAACTCATCAATCTTAGGCAATTTTTCTTCAAGCAAAGCATTGAAATTCTTTTGGGAAATCATAAATTCTTTAACACTAATCTCAAAATCAGAGGGAATCTTATTAAAATTTCCATAAGAGTTGTTGTAGGAATTACCATAATTATTAGAGGAATCACTAGGAAACGGCCTAGGATTAAAGTTTCCTCTATAAGCGTTGTTATCAAAATTATTCCTACCAACAAAATTCACATCCATAGATTCATTATTATTCTCAATCAAAGTAGACAAAGGCACGTCATTAGGATCAATAGGAGCACTCTTATTAGCAAACAATTTCATAAGTTCATCCATCTTTCCACTCAAAACATTAATCTCTTCTATCGCATGAACCTTTTTACTAGTAGATCTTTTGGTGTGCCATTGAGAATAATTAACCATAATATTATCTAGGAGTTTGGTAGCTTCTCCTAAAGTGATTTCCATAAAAGTGCCTCCCGCGGTCGAATCTAGAAAATTTCTAGAACAGCTTCTCCTAAAGTGATTTCCATAAAAGTGCCAACCGCGGCCGAATCTAGAAGATTTCTAGAAGCAAAATTCAATCTGGCATAAATTTTTTGTATGATCATCCATAAATGTAATCCATGTATAGGGCAATTGAGAATCATTAATTTCATCCTCTCCCAATATTGTGCAACATGCTCATGATCAAGTTGCTTGAAATTCATAATATCGTTTCTAAGAGAGATGATCTTAGCGGGAGGAAAATACTTAGAGATAAAAGCATCTTTGCACTCATTCCATGAATCAATACTATTTTTAGGCAAAGACCAAAACCAAGTTTTAGCACGATCTCTAAGTGAAAACGCAAATAGCTTCAATTTAGCAATATCATTATCCACATCTTTCTTCTTTTGCATATCACACAAATCAACAAAGTTGTTTAGATGAGTAGTGGCATCTTCACTAGGAAGGCCAGAGAATTGATCTTTCATGACAAGATTCAACAAAGCATCATTAATTTCACAAGATTCAGCATCGGTAAGAGGAGCAATTGGAGTGCTAAGAAAATCATTATTATTGGTATTAGAAAAGTCACACAATTTAGTATTATCTTGAGGCATCGTGACAAACAATCCAACACACAAGCACACAAGAGGCAAGCGAAAAAGAGATGAACGGGAAAAAGAGGGCAAGTAAAACGACAAGGGTGAAGTGGGGGAGAGGAAAACGAGAGGCAAATGGCAAATAATATAATGCAAGGGATATGAGTTTGTGATGGGTACTTGGTATGTCTTGACTTGTGCGTAGATCTCCCCGGCAACGGCGCCAGAAATCCTTCTTGCTACCTCTTGAGCATGCGTTGGTTTTCCCTTGAAGAGGAAAGGGTGATGCAACAAAGTAGCGTAAGTATTTCCCTCGGTTTTTGAGAACCAAGGTATCAATCTAGTAGGAGGCTACACGCAAATCCCTCGTACCTACACAAACAAATAAGAACCTTGCAACCAACACGATAAAGGGGTTGTCAATCCCTTCACGGCCACTTGCAAAAGTGAGATCTAATAGAGATAATAAGATAAATATTTTTGGTATTTTTATGATATAGATTGAAAAGTAAAGATTGCAAAATAAAATAGATTGGAAACTTATATGATGGAAAATAGACCCGGGGGCCATAGATTTCAATAGTGGCTTCTCTCAAGATAGCATAAGTATTACGGTGGGTGAACAAATTACTGTCAAGCAATTGATAGAAAAGTGCATAGTTATGATAATATCTAGGCATGATCATGTATATAGGTATCACGTCCGCGACAAGTAGATCGAACGATTCTGCATCTACTACTATTAATCCACACATCGACTGCTATCCAGCATGCATCTAGAGTATTAAGTTCATAAGAACAGAGTAACGCATTAGGCAAGATGACATGATGTAGAGGGACAAACTCAAGCAATATGATATAAACCCCATCTTTTTATCCTCGATGGCAACAACACAATACGTGCCTGTTGCCCCTGCTGTCACTGGGAAAGGACACCGCAAGATTGAACCCAAAGCTAAGCACTTCTTCCATTGTAAGAAAGATCAATATAGTAGGCCAAACCAAACTGATAATTTGAAGAGACTTGCAAAGATAACCAATCATAGATAAAAGAATTCAGAGGAGATTCAAATATTCTTCATAGATAATCTTGATCATAAACCCACAATTCATCGGATCTCGACAAACACACCGCAAAAAGAATTACATCGAATAGATCTCCAAGAAGATCAAGGAGAACTTTGTATTGAGATCCAAAGAAAGAGAAGAAGCCATCTAGCTAATAACTATGGACCCGAAGGTCTGTGGTAAACTACTCACACTTCATTGGAGAGGCTATGGTGTTGATGTAGAAGCCCTCCGTGGTCAATTCCCCCTCTGGCGGAGCACCGGAAAAGGCCCCAAGATGGGATCTCACACGTACAGAAGGTTGCGGCGGTGAAAATAGGGTTTCGTGGTGCTCCTAGATCTTTTCAGGGTATATGAGTATATATATAGGCGAAGGAAGTTGGCCAGGGGAGCCACGAGGGGCCCACGAGGGTGGGGGCGCGCCTACCCCCCTGGGTGCGCCCTCCTGCCTCGTGGCCGCCTCGTTTATTTCTTGACGTCCACTTCAAGTCTCCTGGATTGCGTTTGTTACAAAAATAACTCTCCCGAAGGTTTCATTCCGTTTGGACTCCGTTTGATATTCCTTTTCGGCGAAACACTGAAATAGGCAAAAAAAAAACAGCAATTTGGGCTGGGCCTCCGGTTAATAGGTTAGTCCCAAAAATAATAAAAAGTGTATAGTAAAGCCCATTAAACATCCAAAACGGGTAATATAATAGCATGGAACAATCAAAAATTATAGATACGTTGGAGACGTATGAAGGGTTTTTGGAGCAATATCTTTAAGCACTTTGAGCGAATGATGCGTTATCAAAACCTCACCTTTTAATAGTATTGGCTTTCCTATGGACTCAATGTGATCACTGATCACTTAACTTGTAGAGTCTTGAATGATGAGGACATGGCTACCGCAGTTACACCCATATCCCATGTTGGAACAATTGCTAGAGCTCGCATACGCCAATTAAATTATCAGGTACTTTCGTTTCCTGGTAATGTTTCTAGTGTTTATGAGAATATGATGCTGCCTAACTTAGATACATTTGTGTTGCTTGCGATTGAAGGGCCTAGCACGGACAAGAAGGATGAACATTGGAGCATGGTCAAGCACAGAGATGAAGGTGCGTGCGAAGAGAACAAGAATGGAGGTTCAAATGGAGATTTTCGAACTTTGAAGCCACCATGATGACATACAAGAAGATGGACGAAATATACAAGATGGCCTTTCATAAATTTCGGCCATAGCTTATTATTGGTGTTGCGCCACCTTATTTTGGGCCAGGCCCATGTAATCTATTTTTAGAGTCCACATTGTAGGGGAAACGACTTAGGAGGTGTTTTAGTCCCACCTTGCCAAGGGTGGATGAAATCCCCTCTCTTTTCCCTATAAATACAACCCTTAAGGCATCGTTTAGACTTGGGTTTTATTTAGTTAAAAGTTAGCCATCGCTGCAACTTCGTGTACTTCGTTTGTGTCCAACGACCAGACCAAGACCACTTATGAAACCCCACTCTTATCAATACTTCATACATATTCACAATATTCAGATTGCTTAATCATATTCTTGCTTGTTCTTCGATCGCTTGCAGGAATAGACCTTCGTGGTCAGGTTGATCGTGCTTCGGCGTGGTCAATAACCTCTCGGAGTTGGTTTAGCGATTGCTAAGGCGCAACGTCGTGCACGTTTGTAGTCGGATCGTCAAAGTCGTCTCCACCAAATCGATAGTTATCATCTCATCAAAAGATCAGGACACCCCCGCCTCTACCAAGTGGTATCAGTTTTCAGGTTGCTCGATGAGATTTTCCAGTTTTCCATAGTCTAGATCGCATTTATCCTTCATACTAAGAGTCCAAGAAAAAGCCACAAAAAAAGTTAGATTAGTTCATCCATGTCCGAGACAGTCTGAGCCTTTCGCTATTATCACTTAGTTTTTGCATTGTTGAATTCTCAGTTGCATCGTGTGTTGAGTTGCTGGTTTTAGTGTCTAAACTTTTAGAGTTTCGAGTTCTAGTCATGTTTTGTTCACGCCGCATCCGCATCCATATACACCATCATCCACTTCATTGACATCTTTCGCCGCCGCATATATTATTGACGGCCATCACCATCATCCATCCGCCATTGTCATATGCCGCCATAAGCATTCGTTCGCTGGAGCTTGATTCTTCTTGAAGTGAGAAAAAAATAATTGAAAGAAGAGAGAAGAAATTCATTGTGTTGCTTTGGCTGTTGGTTGCCACGTTGGACTTTGAGTAGAAAATAAAGGAGCAGATGTTTGGATAGTGCTGATATTTTTGGTCCGGTTGGAGAGTGAACTTTGAGAAAAAAACAAACACATGACTAGTAGTACTACTACTTGAAAGTTGTGAGGCAAAAAAAAGGGGAGACAAAGAAAAAGGTTACGTGATTTTCTAGCACTACTTGTTTGACTATCCTCTTTTGATCTAGCGGTTAGTATTTTCACTTTGGTTCCGCCCATGAATTCGTCTTTGTCTTAGGCTCGCGTCTCTAGCACGGTCTAGTCCTAGGACCAGCACTCGACCACTTTAAATGTATTTTCAGCTTGCATTAATTAACGTGGTTGTAGCATTTTTTTCCACATATATAAAGCCAACCCAGGTCCACATATTTCTACATCGTGCATACATACGTTCACCTGGCAATCGCTTTACCAAACTTTTAGAGTTATTTGACACCGCTGGTTGCCGGTCACCACCTGCTGCATGGTAAGAACTTGTAAGACTTTGATTTTTGCTCTATTGTAAGCCTTTTACCACCACATCCCAGTAGTTCATAGGAACATTATTTTTGGATTTTGTTTCTTGTTTCTACTAATCATGGCAGGTTCCAGAGTCAGCTGGGCTTCATCGATCGTGGGAGACGTGTCATCACCTCAAAAAATACAACCGCCATCACAAGAGGTACAAAGACATCAGAATGCACACGATCAGGTTCTTGTTTCCATGTCACCTTTTAATTGTCGTTTTAAGCCTGATTTATACGTTGAATGGGAGTTTGAAATAAATGCTATATTTGCTTCGCATAATTTTTTTGAGCATAAAAAAGTTAAGCTCGCGGTTGGTACATTCACTCGTTTTGCTATTGTTTAGTGGAGTGAACATTGTCGGTTATACCCTGAATATGTACCTAATACTTGGGATGATTTAAAACTTGTCATGAGAGATATATTTGTAGATGTATATTATACTCGTGGCATGATTAAAAAACTACAACATTTAAAACAAGGTAGTGACACCGTAACAAAATATTATGATGATTTACAAACTACCTTGTTGCACTCCTTTTTAGAGGAAACTGAAGATGATTTTATGGATAGATTTTGGGGAGGGTTATACCATGATATTCAGGAGATACTAATGCATGAAGAGTGTTATCCTATGGACCGTTTGTTCCATCTTGCTTGCAAAGCTGAACAGGAAATAAAACAACGTGTTGGCCACAAGGAAAACAATCGCAAGGTGCACATTCCAAGAGTTGATACAGTTGTCCCTTCAACTACTAGGCATACTACGACAACCACATCCGTTGTTGTGAGGACTACATCCCCTCCACCATGTGACACATCACCATCGAGAGTGCCTACATCATCTGAGTTGATCATAAGAGGTAATGACAAAGATACTGATCTTCCACCTCCACATCAGTATGATGAATGTCTTGCCAATTTAGATGCACCATGCGATGAGCTACCTACTACTTTGATCACACCAGCTATTTTAGAGGAATATGTTGATGATTTGACTTTGCCATGTGATCAAACAATTTTGAGTGACCCCATTGAATTAACTGTTGATGCAAAAGAATCATGTGAATCAGGGAATAAATCAGATTTGGGTCAAATGAATTTGAAAATAATTATGCCAATGTTTAATCATTTTGATATGACCTCTAATCTTGGTGATGGTTCATCAATGTTGGTATGGTTTAATGATATGAATTGTCAAACTTTTGATATTAATAAGAGCTTCACTTATATGTGCAAACTGAGTTGCAATATTTTCATGCCTTTGACTTCTCGTGATAATATATTGGCTTTATATTTCACGACTTTTGAAGGGTGTTCTTGCATAACCAATACCTATCCTTTGTAGCTTGAGGGGTCCACTTATGAATCCATTCATAAGCCAATGTTGAACTATTCCTGAAATATACTAGATGAAGATATTAGTCCACAAAATGTATGTTGACATAATTACCAAAACCACCAAGGGAGCAAATGTGCTTTCAGGACCGTACACGCTGACCCCCAAAACCTCACAAGATGTCGTCAAGGCTCAGCTCCTAGCAGCGGATGGGTGCTACAGATGATTTTAAGGGGTTTGTGCATAGACCAGAGACATGACCAAAATCTGTCAGAATCTGTAGAGGATGGCAATTTTATCCATGGGTACGGTACCCACGGGTACCATACCCGCATGGGCAGGGTATGGGCACAATTTTATACCCACGGGTACAACCCATACCCTACCCGCTAAGTCATGGGTAGGGCATGGGTATAGCCTTTTACCCATGGATATACCCATACCCTACCCATTTATAATGAATTGTGAAACGTATTCATGATTCACAAGTGTACATATGTTAAAACTGTGAGCTATTGAATCTATGATAAAGTTGTCACCAATTGTAAATTTGAATTGAGATAATTGCCATGTACTCGTGTATCTATTATTGAGTTGAGATCGGTGTTCTTTTGTAAAATGTGTTATAGATGAATGTACCGTGAATAACTTGTGTACTATTTGATCTACCATTGGGTACCCAATGGGCACGGGTACCCATCGGTATGGGTATGGGTAAAGTTTCATACCCATGGGTACGAGTATGGGTAAAATTTGTTACCCATTAACTACATGGGAATGGGTATGGTATTGCTCTACCCGCCCCATACCCTACCCATTGCCATCCTTAGCAGCAATGTGTCGATCTTTGTCTTCACTCGGTTGGAGAAGACAATTGCCTCATCAGCATAGAGGTTGACCCACGGATTAGGCCCCCTCCCAGGCAGACGAGAGAGCTTGCCACGCTCAACGGCGAGAGGATTTGTTATAGGGGGCTGATCACCAGGATAAAAAGGAACTGTGATAGTGGGCCCCTCGCCTAAGGCCCCTCCGGTGCGCAATCAAGGTGCCATCAAGACCATTAAGGCTGATAGCGGAAGATACGGTGCATAACATGGTAACAACCCAGTTTCCCAACGCTGACTGGAACTTATGGCCCGAAGCAGCTTGAGCAAGTACTCCCAAGACACCGCGTCAAAAGCACGGGCAATATCCATTTGGATAGCAGTAGTGGCTTCCTCTTGCAATGCATGGCTCAGACGACATTTCAGACATGAAGGTAATTGTCATGGATGCTCCTGGATAGAAAGCACTCATAGCGCAAGAGATTAACTCGTTCATCTTGTCAGAAAGGCGCATCGATAGAATTTTAGAGATGAGTTGCAACAGAGTGCACCAAGCTTATTGGTTTGAAGTGCCCGATTTCATCCGGGTTTTCTTTCTTTGGAAGCAGAAACAACCTTGCCATGTTGAGCTCCACGAAACCAACATCATTCATGTGGAAGAACTTGTCCATGGCGCGCATAATGTCGCCTTGATCGTGCCCCAACAACATCTGAAAAACTCCCCTGTGAAGGGCTTGACCAGCCGACAAACTTCATCTTCAGTGAAGGGCAGGTCCAGAGATTCACCGTCCACTTGCGGCAGGTCCAGCTCATTCGAGTTGACGGCACAAAAACGAGTCGATCATCGTCTCAGGACCTCCAAGAAGTGGCCATGAACAACATCCTCTTCATCATGACAAGAAGTTGCAACTACACTATTCTTTGTAATGATGTACATTATCCGAGAAGTGTATCTTTTTTAAAAGCGAAGAGTATATATTTGTACCATATGCAACGTATGTGGATTCAGTTGGATGCATATTGCTCCCAAAACACTATTCTCCATTTCGCACTAATTGGAGCAATTAAATAGCCCTTCTTTATTACTTGCAAACTAACGAAAAAAAAAAATTTGAACACAAGGAAGGCGCCATCAAGCGCCACAATTTCATTCAACTCATAGACAATGTACAACATGAATTACATAGCCCTGAACTTGAAAATTGAGAAGGGACTGCAGAAAAGGGCAAGGTACATTGGCATGAGAGGAACGTGAACAACTAAAGACAGGTTCTACTCTCGAGTTGAGAACCTGATGAGCACAATTGTGAGCAATTCCATTGGTATTCCTAGAGATGTGATAAACAGCATTAAGAGAAAGGGAGATTTGAAAGAACTCGCTAATTGGTTGTCTGCACCTCCAGCTGATGTTGGTGTTATTGATATCTCTTGAAGCAGCCATCTTTGCTAATGAAAGATTGTCAGTGAGAAAAGAACCTTGCTGAAGTTGAAGCCTGCAAGAGATTTTAGCAGCAAATAGAAGTGCATAAACTTCAGCAATAAGAGGTGAACAAACATCATGAGTAGAGGCTTGAATCATTATTCTTGAATCAGAACCCTCTTCAGGGAAAAGGATGTGAACACCAATACCAGTAGCCGGATTACCACCATACCCAGGCACATTCTTCTTATGCCAAGAAGCGTCTGAATATATTTTGGTACCTGAAATAGCCAAGTCAGATTTGAGGGTGGAGCCTTGCTGTACTTGTTCTTGCCCTTGAGAGAGTATGGTTGTAGATTGCTTCTCCTTCGATGAAGGCAGCTCCCTATTTAGGTGTTCTTGGGGATCTTGTATATCTTGGACAGAGGCGATGGCTAGAGCAGCTTGGTGAACCTGATGGGGATGTGATTCTTTCCTACAAAAAAGAACATCGTTTCTTGCTTTCCACAAACACCACAAGAAGGTAAATATATTAGGAATAGATGATTGCGGATGGTTCATGTTAATTAGAACCTGAATAATATCAAGAACAGAATTATGATTGAGAGCAAGAATATCAGATCTAATATACCAGGGGTGTCCGAACCAAGAGGCTCTAGCAAAGTTGCAAAGAAAGAAAAGATGCATTTCATCTTCATCTGAATCACATCTAGAGCATGTAGAAGAAATATGAGAGGAAAACCTGCCAGCTCTAAGACCAGTTGGGAGAGCATGCCTAAGTAAGCGCCACGCAAAAGTTTTAACCCTTGGAGCCATGAATTTGTGCTTCCAGACTTGCTGCAAAATATCTTTGGTTGATTGGTTCACCTGTCTTGGTTGATTTACCTGCAAATTATGAATTTGTTGTAAACACAACTTATATGTACTCTTAGAATTGCACTTACCAGAAGGAGTGGGCTTCCAACAAAGGATATCCCTACTATCATCAAGAACTATAGGAGTTGCAATAATAGCCGAAGCAGTCGGTTCCTGAAAAAGGTTAGTAATGAACTCAGAATTCCAAAGTTTTTGGCCTGGAAGCCAAAGATCAGAGACCTTAGCCGGGTAAATAAAAGCACTATGTTGGACAATAAGGTGATCGTATATGTTCTCCCAAGTGGTACACCAAGGTGAGCTCCAAATAGAAATGTTGCCTTGGGTGATCTGATAAAAAGAATGCTCCTTGAGCATCGGCAAGACCTTGAGAATAGAAGTCCAGAAAGCAGATTTCGGAGTATTCGGAGTAGCTCTCCAAATGGAAGAATCAGGAAAATACTTAGCACGGAGAACTTGATAGACTTGGCTTTCTGGATTTTCAGCAAGTCTCCAGGCAGCCGCAAGAAGGAGACCTTGATTCATAGCCAACATGTTTTTGATTCCCAATCCACCTTCTTTTTTAGGAGTACAAATATCTTTCCAAGCCCTAAGACATAAAGCTCTTGCACTAGCTTCCTCTCTAACACCAACCCACCAAAAATTACGAATGAT
The DNA here is from genome assembly GCF_018294505.1 of Triticum aestivum. Classification (NCBI taxonomy): domain Eukaryota; kingdom Viridiplantae; phylum Streptophyta; class Magnoliopsida; order Poales; family Poaceae; genus Triticum; species Triticum aestivum. Next base: position 319,422,126 of record NC_057813.1, on the reverse strand, counting down.
TGCCGTGAGCTTCGCAAGGAATTTTTTTGGAAAGAGGATATTGGACATATAGTAAACAGGTATGGAAGCGAACACCGAATTGATAAGCTCAAGTCTAGCAGCATGGGATAATTTATCAGCTTTGTAAGTGGGAAGCTTATTCTTGAATTTATCATAAACAAAGTTGTAAGCCGAAGCACGGTCCTTTGCAGGAAGGATGAGAGGGTGGCCAAGGTGAGTTGATGTACTATCAATAAGGGTAACTGGGAAAATATTATTAATATGTTGGGCTAGAGACTGGGAGACAGTAGCACTAAAAAGAATAGAAGATTTGTGCCAATTTGGAGTCTGACCTGATTGGGAACAGAAGTGGTTGATGAGATGAGCCATTTGGGCAGCTTCCTGAACTGTGGCATTACCACAAACTAACAAGTCATCAGCAAAAAGCATTGAATGAATAGGTGGACAGTTTGGACCAAGAGAAATGCCAGACAGTTGATTTTGTATCATAGCATCATGCAGGCTTAAAGAAAGCTCATTAATAGCAAGAACAAACAGATAAGGCGATAAGGGACAACCTTGTCTTAAACCTCTATTGCTACGAAAATTTGCAAAAGGCTGGCCATTAATAATGACTGAGAACCTTGGGGAAGAGATGCAAGCATACACCAAATTTATGAAATGACCGTGCAACCCCTTTCGCGAAAGAGCCGAAACGATGAAATTCCATTCAAGTCGATCGAAAGCCTTAGCCAAATCAATTTTAAGCAAGAAAGCTTGTTGTTTCCAAGATTTAAGAGCAAACGAATGAGTTATCTCCTGAGCCAAGATGATATTGTTAGATATGCGTCTACCCTCAATGAAAGCTTGTTGAGAATGATCAATATAATCAGGGAGATGAGGTTTGAGTCTATTGGCCGAGGTTTTGGAAATGATTTTGTAAATGACATTACAAAGACTTATAGGCCGATAATCTGAAGGAATTCGAGGAACTAACTTCTTAGGAATAAGAGCAATGTGAGTATCACTAATGTGCGAAGGCATTATACCTGTTTGGTAAAAGTTCCTTACCATAGTCGTAACATCATCACCAATCCAGCTCCAAGTGGCAATATAGAATTCTACATTGAATCCATCGAGTCCAGGAGAGGCGTTTATCTTCATATCCTTGAGAGTATTAAGGATCTCCTCCTTATCTGGTATGCTATACGTGTAGTCATGGCTGTTAGAAATGATCCTGGATGCTAGAAAAGGTCTGCCCACATTCACATTAGGAGAAGCAAAAATATATCTGAAGTAGCTAACAAAAGTATTTGCAATGGCCTGAGGATTGAAGTGAATGTTATCATTCTCATCTTTTATTGAAACTATAGTGTTCTTCTTTCTTCTTTTAAGCACCGCATGATGAAAAATTTTTGTGTTCCTGTCCCCTTTTGTTGCAAAATTCTTCTTAGCCCTTTGTCTATAGAAATCAGTAAGCTTCGACATATTTTGTTCATACCTGACAATGAGTGCTGATTCCAGTTGATGGTCCTGCATGGATAGAGGCTGCATTTGAATACGGTTGATTTGTTCTTCTAGGCTGGAGAGTTCCTGCTGTAAAGGTTTCTTCTTTTTGCACCACACTTTCAGAGCACCTGCAAGATTGTTAGTACGAGCAGAAAAATTTCTGTTTGTACTAGAGGCCCAAGCATTCTTTGCAAAAGATTGAAAATCATTTTCTTTCAGCCACCAATTATCAAATTTGAAAGTTTGCTTAGGTTTTTTGTATTGACCTTCAGTGGTAATAAAGATAGGAGCATGATCGCTAAGAATAATAGGAAGATTCAGAACTTTAGTATGGGGAAACTCATCACACCAATCAGGATTAACTAATCCTCTATCAAGCCTTTCATAAGTAGGATTGGAAGAAAATCTTCTATTTGTCCAAGTATAAGCAGGCCCCGAAAATCCCAAATCAAAAAAACCACAGTTCTTAATCAAAGCACGAAAGGCATGCAAGCGACGATGATTCACATTAACATTACTTTTATCCATATCATACAAAAGCTCGTTAAGGTCTCCCATACATAATACAGGCTTGCCAGGATTATCATACACAAAATTAGAAATTTGATCCCAAATCACATCAGTTTGTCTATGATATGGATCACCATAGATACAAACAAGCCCAAAATCCCTACCCGTAGCAATATGTACAACGTTTGCTAATATAACATAGAAGGAAGCCGTATGCACATGAACTTGAAGCTCATCATTCCACATCAGCCAAAGACCACCAGAGGATCCTCTTGAAGGAACTACAATGCTATCACGCATGTCAAAACGATTATTAAGATCTCGAGCTTTAACTTTGGAAGATTTAATTTCAGAAACAAATGTTACCTGAGCTTTTGTGGAGTGAATGAGCTTAGCGAGGTACGTCATTCTTTCATTGCCGAGGCCTCGCCCCATCCCTCGGCAATTCCATGCAATTAGTCTCATGTTGACCGAGGCGCGTTAGGGCCATGCGCCGCTGCCCAGTCATAGTCCATAGACTCTCCCAATTGAACTTCCTCAATATCCATTCTGTTACTACCTCGAACAGTAGTAGGATCATCTTGATCTTGAACTGGAGTTGAGACTCCGGAAAGATTGCCAGGACGATCATCACCCATACCCACCTGGATATGGTGATCAAACACATCTGCACTAAGAGATGGCGAAGGCGATCGAAGCCTGGAATGGTCATATGAAGCCCGAGGAGAAGTAGAGTGCTGTCCACGGATCCAAACGCGGCGACTCCCCTGTATATTGGCTTGGAAACTTGACGATCCACCTCCAGGAGGGATATCCCAGCGGCTGCCTCTTAATTTTGGCCTGCAACCAAGAACAGATGGAGGCCTCTCTGCAGCATGCACTTCCTGGTCCATTGGGAGGACATCAGAGGAGAGGGAGCTTCTATCTTGAGCATTCTGTCGGGGAAAGCGTTTCTTTGGTGGTGGCGGAGGCGGGCCTAGAATGGAGGAGCATGGACGCTTAGAACTAGGATACAACTGAGGAGAACCATATAATTCAGAAGGATTTGGATTGGATTGGTGGCTATGGTTCTGGACAGAAATAGTAGGTGAATGTTGAGCGTTGGAAATCGGCAAGGCAGTAGTCGCAAAGGCCTGAGTGATTTGAGTTGCAGTTATGCCTTGCACACTGGGATTTTCAGGCAACAAAGCTGGAATAGAATGATCATGCTGAGAGGCAGCTGCGGATCCTGTATCCTGTTTGTACCTATCATGTTGCTGGCCTAAGTGTGACCCAAACTTTTGGAGAATATTTGATTCTTCTCTAGGAGTGTAAGGTACCATATCCAAGGTCTGAGAGGGCTGGTATGATTGTCGTTCATGTACTGAAGCGTTCTCTGCATGTTGAGTGTTGATAGTTTGTCCTGAATCTATTTGCTGTTCAAACTGACTGGCCGCCATATTGATGTTTTGAGCCCCTTCAACATCCACTAGTTGAATCGTGTCAGGATGGTTTCCATTAGATCCCCCCACAACCAGACCACATTGAGTCTGATCTCTGTCGTAAACATCAATTGGTATCTGGCTGCCACCATGGTAAATGTTATGTGACTCCTTTATAGTTGAAGTTTTAGTGTGTGAAGTTGAACCTTTCTGATGGTAGTTTCTGGCTAACTTCTCATTATCTTTTTCGTTGCTGAATTCTGTTGGGCAAGCAACCGAAGTCGAGTTTTTTCTTTTTGACTCCTCGGCAAATAAACGTTGGAATCTAGTAAGTTGAGGATTCTGATGTGAACTGAAAACTGGATTGAAAGAACTTCTATTTGCTGTATCAAACTGAGAAATGAGCTCTAGAGTATTGATCCATTCTCCAAATCTCTTTGATGGAACATCTGTAGTAGAAATTCCTCTTTTTTGCCTGTTTAAGATAATCTGATTCCTGAGAGGACATCCCTGAACATTGTGGAACATAATTCCACAGAAAGTGCAGATTCTCCCAATTTTCTCATAGAACAGATAAGCTAAGCCAGATGATTCATTTGGAAAGTTGACCATAATCCTATCCTTAATTGGACTATTAATCTGCAACCTAGCAGTACCCCACATATACTCTGCTTTAGCATATAACATACCCTGATGAAGTGGATGAAATTCAGATGGCTCTCCCACCTGTTCCAGAATACTTCTAAGCAATTGAATTGATCTGAAACTTCTTGGAACCCCGTAAATCCTGATGGTGACGTATATAGTGTCAAACCGATAGTCCTCCTTTTCTTTTGCCTCATCAGAAGGATCGAGCCACTCCAACAACAGATTATCAGAACCCATAATACAAGGCTGTCTTGTGATAACAAACATCATAGCTTCTAATGTTCTAAAATGAGCCATGAACATCGACCTTGATACCTGAGATATCCCATGATAATTACTTCTCCAAGCTTTGGCCATTGCCTGTTGCAGAGTTTGCAAATTTAGTACTCTAGCTGGACTCATTCCAGTGGCTGCGAGAATGATGAGCATGTTGAACTTCGCATCTGCTCCAAGCTCCATTGTTTCTTGGGCTGCTTGAACAGAGGCAATTTCTGGATCTTGCAGATTGAGTGCCTGCAAATCCAAAGAAAGCATGGCCTCTATGGGGGCTTGAACCGAAGAGGATCCAGGCGGAGGTAAACTAGGATCTCCATGACCTCGCAGCAGTAGTGGATTGGATTCCGGCCTCGGATTCGTCCGGTCCATGATCAAAGAAGGGGGAATGGCTTCCTCCGACGGATCTAGAGGAATTTGGGGCTCCGGCTGGGAAGTAAACGAAGCATAATGGAGATGGGAAATCAGAGACGGAGGATTGAGGATTGGATGCATGGAAAGAAAGATTGAGGGAGAAGGATTTGGATAAATCTAGAAAGAGGAGGAGGAGTCCAGAACGGCATAGAGCCAGGCGCCTAAGCGGCAAGTCGGTCCTCCCCACATCGTGGCTTGAGGAGGGGCCCAAACTAACCAAATTAGGATAGTAGTAACACGCTGGGTCAGAGAAAATGATTTCTTTCTTTCTTTTGCTATAATCAATCTATATCTATATCTATATCTGTATCTGTACCAATATAAAAAGAACCAAAGAGGCAGATTCAATTAATCTCGGCCATCAAATCATGTCAATCCAATGACTTAGACTGCTTCAATATCGAGCGCTCAACACATTTATTGTGCCGTTAATTTCATGCCAAATATAGTGCTAATAATATCCTACTACTTAATATCAGCATGCATTTAATATACTTCTAAATTAACGTGCATTGCACGTACACGTTAACTATTCACATAATCACAGAAATTATAACACAGATAATATCATACTTAATATCCGCGTGCAAATAATATATTGTCTAAATATTAATGTGCGTTGCTTACTAGGTAGTCAAATAGAAGCACGGAAAATGCGAACAGCGGCCGTGCACCAGGCAGGCCTGTATCTAGGCCGTGCAAACGCCATGTGGATTCCCCCTCGCCGCGTATCCCTCGCGTATTTCATTTATTTTTGGCCTGTATTGGATGAGCCAGGTCCCACACATGCAAAAGTCTATAGGCTTCTGTCTCGCAGCTGACATGTACGACCAGAACTCTGGGCAGCTGTACTTGTTCGACCGGGGGACGGCGGAGACATGTGCGAAGTGCATTTCCCCTGTGGAGCAACGTTGCTGATTCACAGCCACAATTTTCTTCAATCGGGACGACGTGGCATTCTGACGACCAGCTAACACGCAAGTTGGTTTCCTTTAGGTACAATTCGCCGTACTGAACCAAACAAGTTGTTTTGTTTCACTAATTTTCAGGTACTGCCCATGATATTGACAAGTGTGTGGGTTAGTAAGATGTGCCCCGTGCGTGCAGTACATTTGCCATGATGCATGTCATGTGATGATTGTTAACTAACACAAGTTAAACACTTGGTTGGAACATTGCAAGTAGACGACGCGTTCAGGTTTTAGGTGTGACGGCCGCTAATAACCATAGAGATATCATTAGCCAGTTCAGTTATTATGCGTGATGCCCGCTGCGCAGCATCAACTTTTCGCCGCGCATCCTGGTTCTCTTTTTAGGGTCATGTATCTCATTGGAATTTACTACGCCGTCACCTCACCCAAAGTTGTCTCCATCTACCCCTGCCCTCGGCATTCATCTCTCCATCCCCCGCTGTTCTTCCCCTGCTTTTCTTCTGAAGGAGCCAGCCGGAGCACCGACTCCCTCGCCCCCCAGGCGTCCAGGCGACGACGAGGTTGATTCTTGGCCAGCGGTGTGCGGCGTACGGCAGCAGAGTTCTCCCGAAAGGTACCCACCCTCGCCCCCTCCTATTTTGTTGGCGTTGTGGTGTCGTATCCTTCTCTGTTCGTGGTGTCTTGCTCATCCCTAGCTCGCTTCTGTTCGCGTAGGCAGAAGTTTTTTGCTCTGAGGCAATTAGAGAAGTGAGGATGACAGATTTATTTAGTGGGATACAAGCTGCTATGGTGATTAATCGTGTAGAAAACAGTGACCAATCCCCGGAAGATTGGGTTAGCGACGAGGATGGTTCAGGTGGTTCCACTGGATTGCCAGGGACACCATGTTTTACTTCCAGGCTTTCATTGCTCAAAGTTGGTTCGGTTGTTGCCAAGTTCAGTGATTTCAAGCGGCAACTAGTTATGGAGACTGGTTTTGGGGGGGTTCTAGATGTGAAGGCATGGCAGAAGATTAATCTGAAGTATAGCACTTTTCTAATGGACCGAGTGCATGTAGAATCCAGCACAATCAACCTTGATGAACAGGGCGTGCTTGAACTGTTCGAACAGAAGCTTAATTATGTTTTTGGCATCCCCTCCGGTGAATTCGATATAAACGGCGAAGGTGTCGAGCCATCAGAAGCCTGGATCGAGTACACCCGAATGGCAGTAACATTCAGCGACAAAGGCACACATAGCCTAAAAGCAGCTGAAAATGTTTTGCTTGGAGCTATATCAGAAGCGTCCTCCCAAGTACAGTAGGACTGTTTCAAGATTGCATTTGTTATTTTTATAATCGGTCATGTGCTGGCTCCAACCTCCAAACATGATTATATATCCATAGATTTCTGGGCTGCACTTAATGACATTAGCAAGATCAAGAGTTGGAACTGGGGAGGGTATGTACTGAAAAACTTGTTTCAAGCCGTCAGAAAGTACGGGCAACGTATGGAGTTTTTTTACCAGTGATGTTCTTTTCTCCTGGAAGCTTTCTTCAGATTGCCGGTCAAATTGAAGCTTCTCAAATTGCTTGAGGAACAGATGCATTGGACACCCTGGAGGCACGTACCCCTTCAGAAGGTGATTTGCGCTCTCACTCCTTTGGGTGCTGGTCATTTTAGCACAGAAGACACCCATAAAATATGGTTTAGCCCATTTATGCCGGACTTCGTATATCTGTGTCAGAAACGGATGTTTCTTGAGTGAGTACTTGTCCAACATCTGCTGCCACCCTTGCTCAAATTCCTCTTCCGTGGTCATGTGATGAACAAGCTTGTGAAACTCCATTTTGAATTCACTGTTCTTGCTCCAAAGCACACCCATTGACTCTTTCGCTTTTTTCAGGACATGCCACTTGCACCAATGATGTACTGTGTTTGGCATTTCTGCCTCGATTGCAATTTCCATAGAGCGCACTTGATCTGTAAGTATAGTTTGTGGATGCTTCCCACCAACCATACGTATGAACTCTCGGAACACCCACTTGAAAGATTCTTCTTTCTCATCTCTCATCATGACCCCTCCAAAGATTATACTCTGAAAGTGATTGTTGACACCAACGAAGAGACCAAACAGCATGTCATATAGGTTGGTCCTGTATGTTGTGTCAAATGTAATTGCATCACCGAAATACCGATAATGATCGCACCCCCTACTCGTAACCCACATGAGTGTTTTTATCCTGCTGTCTTCATCTACTTGCACGGTGTAATTGAAGTCAGGATCATTTGCTTTCATATCAGCCAGAATTTCCATTGTTTTCATAGCGTCAGAGTCTGACTGGTCCTTGTTCAGCTTCCTGCACAGTGTCTTCAATGAACGTTTTGTAAATGGCACATTTTCAACTGAGCCAAAAAAACTCCCAACAATGCTGAAAACCTTCCCAAGACCAACATTGTTATCGCGGAGTTGTTTCACCAGATCCTTCGTGTACCTATCGATGTGCCTGTGTGACTTTCAATGCATTTTTCTCCACATGTCACAGACAACGGGTGGTTATGGCCAGATTTGAACTCTGATATGTACCAACCGTTGTCATTTGAACGGAGCAATCTAATCATGGCTTCACACCCGCACCTTGATGATCGACTGTTTTCCCTCATTGGTTTGCCCTGCAGACACGGTAGCAAGTACAAAACAAATGTTAGCTAGAGATTACCCTAGGTTATCTAGCGCAATACTGTAACAAAATAACAGATCGAATCATAGAAGAAAAAATAACTAATGCAATACTGAATTATTGACATATGAGTGCACATACCGCACAAGCACACATTATTTCTTGCATACATCTCTTCCGATTAACATTCAGTCTGCTTTTCGCAAGCCTCACGCCGAAACCATATTCCCATGAATAGAGGTTGTAGAACTCATATGCTTCATCCAATGAGTCAAAAGATGTGCCAATTGTTGGATTGATGACTGGCCCAGATTTTGTCTCTGCATAAGCGCGAACTGACAATTCAAGTGCTGTTTTCCTATCAGGGTTCATCTCCCTCTCCTCAGGTGCCTTCCCAATCCTAACCCTGCAGACAGTGTTTTTGTGGAAAAACACATGGATGAAAATGCTCAATTACACCCGAAACAAAAATATATCAACACCAAAAACGTCAGGCACAATCGCTACATCCATCCACCTAACAAACCTAAAAACTTAGCTCAAACAAACCATATAAATTGAAACTACTGAATACAGATTCCAGTATTCTAAAAATCTAATTCACCTGCAAAATCATAAAAACAACACATACATATGCCATGGATTCATTTTTATCCCACACGAACAGCGAAACAAAAATCCAAAACAGAACACACAGCTCGCGCAGCGACCCAACTCCTATAAACTAAAACTCTTTTATCTATAGTGCTATCACCACTGCGTGAAACAAACGAATCCAGCTCGCTAAAAATGACACAAATAAATCAGTAATTGGCTAATGGATGTAGGCCCGAAACCACTTCCTTCAGTATGAAAATTAAAAGACTTGAGATAACAGTTTCAACTTGGCAAACGAACAAAACGCATTATGATGCCACAGTAAATCGGTAATTGACTAGAGACTAACGCATCTGCAAACCAACGAACTTGTTATGCTGTCGAAGTCAATCCCCCAAGCAAAACAGAATTAACCTAGGCTTGCACATTTTTTCCATCTCATGACCCTATTTAGATACCAAATGCATGTTACTTTCTAATATCTACATCTCACAAGATAAAACAACTGCCATCTATACTGCACAGCAATCCAAGGAAGGTGTGCTAACCGCCGGATCGAACAATATAGTCATAGTCTGGCAAAACAAATCAAGGTTCGTGCTAAACAATCGCCAAAATAGACGAGGAAAAAAAATTCTTATGCACATGGTGCCCCCCTGACTAACCTTCGCGTCCAGCCGCTGGTCGCCTCGGAGCAAACGTCATATGTGGCTCCCTTTCCGATGGCCTGTGGCTCGCCGGCGGCGACCGCCTCCATACCTACAGCGCTCATGGAATCCTGAGACTCCAGCGGCAGTACCGGAGAGCTTCACACCGCATCTCCGTCAATGGCCCTGCAAAAAATCAAATCTAGCTACATGAGTCCAGATCTTACCATGGCAAGCGGCGCTCCGCCATCGGTGCGAAGATGCTCGCCGGGGAAAAATTGGTGGAGGAGAAGACGTGTACCTATTTAACTCTAAGCCATTGGTAGACATGGCGACAGAACAGCTTCGAGGCGCCGCTGGAACAACTTTGAGGAGGCGCCATCGTTGGCGCAGGCGGGTGCGTAGAGGAAGGGGATGGAATGGGGATTCTGTCCCGTGGCGCCGCTCTGATCCACTAGATTTCCTGTAGCGGCGACAGGGGGTCATCAATTAGGACGAGCTGTGCTGTTTCGAACCAGCCCATGGGCCAAATTTCCCTGGTGCAGGTCATGTGATCATTGGCAGAACCAGGAAACAGAATCCAGGAATGGGCCGAACAGGATACACCTACGTGAGAGCTAGTCATATGCCGGACCGTATTTCATCCTATAGGCCTGGCACAAACCTGGCCCGAACTGACGGATTGCACATCCCAAGGCCCAAATGAACGCGCAAGATAAATGCCTGCCTGGTGCTCGGCCGCCATAAGCCCGCACTCAATAGAAACATCCCTATTCTGATCCTCGGCCTTTGAATAGCAGGGGATTTCTCTGAAATCCAAATCGCTGCAACAACGAAAAAGAACCACCAAAACGGTCCGCAACGCACCAACCGGCAGCACCCACCTGACGACCTCCCTTCCCCTCAGCCAGTCTTTTTCCTCAGCCAGTCGACCTCCGCCACCTCCCCCGCAGCTTCCAGAAGCTTCCAGAACTCGAAGAAACCTTTTGGCGCTGGTCACTGAGAAGGAGGGTTGGGAAGGGCACCGCAGGGATCTCCACGGCAGAGGCCATGGCGAGCCGGCAGTGCTGAGATCACGGTGGAGCGGAGCGGAGTGTCCAGTCCCACGCGTGCCGCGCGGGATCCGAGGGAAAGGAGGGGACCGAGGTCCTGATGCAGATCCGGGATGGCCTGCGGCGGCAAGCGCCATCGGCCACTGGGGCGATGCGGTCGCCGATGTCGGCGATGATGCTCGCCATGTTCGCCACCATGGCATCCTTCTACGTTGCTGGCCGGTGAGTCCGCTTGCTCGCTCGACGCATTGAGCGGCTCCTTGAAATGCTCACGCCTGATCCCTCTGCAAGGTTTTTTTTTCTGCGGGTTTACCGTTATGGGGAATTCTGAATCCATGAATTGCTCTGGCGGAAGAAATGTGTAGTTTGTGTGTCTGGGAAGCTTAAGTGGGTCTTCTAGTGCCACTGCTTAAACTGGGATTATTCTGTTTTGTTTTATATATCATTTATCCTCTAGATAGAGGGAGGGAGATATCTTTTGTTCGTTTCTATGAAGCAACCCATAAGTGATTGGTTTTTGACCTTTTGCTGATCTTCGAGAGGGGAACTTTGTTGACATTGCAAATGTTAGACTGTCTCAGGATGCACAGAATCACGTTTACCTGATAAAAGAGCAGATATCTTTTGTTCGTTTTTATCTAGTATAATCCATAAATTATTGGTTTTTGACCTTTTGCTGACCTTCGAGAGGGAAACTTTGTTGACATTTGCAAATGTTAGATTGTGGCAGGATGCACAGAATCGGGTTTACCTGATAAAAGAGCTCGACAGGCGAACTGGCCAGGTATGTTGCTTCAGATCCGATTATCCCTTCCAGAACTAGAACAATAGCTGCCTTTTGGTGTGACCTAAGCATACGAGTTCTGTCAAATTCAGGGGCGATCTGCAATATCAGTGGACGATACTTTGAAGGTTGTTTCATGCAGGTAACTGTGACCTAGCAGGACCCATTACTATGCAGATGTTGCCTTCTTAATGTACACGCTGACAAATAGTCGAATGCCATGCTACATTGTTCATTATTCTGTTTTTGCAAGTAAATTGGAGCTGGTTCTTCATAGTTGCAGATTTTCTATTGTGATAGTTGGAACTTTGAGCTATAGTAGTAACTCAGTAAGGGCATTAATGTTTAGGCAGCAAGGCAAGAGGTTGGCATCACTTGAGATGGAGTTGGCTGCAGCGAAGCATGAAGGATTTGTTGGCAAATATACCTCTGAGACAAATGCGACTCATTCTAGGAAGAAGCCTCTGGTTGTTATTGGGATAATGACAAGCTTTGGCAGAAAAAATTACCGTGAAGCTGTCAGGAAATCATGGCTTCCGACAGGTACGACTTCATAGTGCATGTCTTATAAGCCATGATCATTAATTCATGTAATTGGGGGTGCAACCTCCATTTTAATTTTTTTTCTTCATATAATCACTGTGGTAATCTATTTTGTACTTTAGAGGTTATCGCCAAGTTATAAAGTGCTTATAGTGATACTGGCAATGTTCAGAAAATCGTTTACTGGTAACAGCTTGGTCGGTTGGCGAGTAAAGGATTAATAGGCGAATGGGCCGATAAATCAGTTAATCGGCTACTCAGTGACACACCTAGGAAGGATTTATCGGTCTGTTCTGTCCGATATCCTATATACCTAAGAGAGTTATCCCCACTAACTTATTTATCTCAACATGCAAGCATGCCACCTCAACATACAACTATGAATGGGATAAGGGTCACCTCAACATGCAATCATGCATGGGAAAAGATCCACCACAACATTCAATCATGCACGGGGAATGACCCACCACAACATTTAACCATGGATGTTTTTTCCCATTCAGTTTATTCTACTTATATTCAATAAATACTGTTACAACTATACATAATCAAATATAATAAGTCATATGTATTTTTTAATTTTGGTTCTCATGTTATCAACCCAAATTTTATCAACCAATTCCCGCAGCAACACGCGGGGTATCCTCTCGTTTTGAACACTGGTCAATGGGTAGTGCGTATTAGACAAATTAGGGCTTACCAGTTCCTGGGTTAGTTATCAGATATTTTTGTATCATGTCAAATCATCAGAATGTTGGCAATCTGTTTGCTTGTTGATATGACTGCTACTTAAATAAACTTGATGCAAGGTAATGCCATACATAAAAGCATGGTACCTATTTTGATGATCCTATAAACACCGCTTGCTGTAAGATTTTAAGTACAACATATGGAATTCTTAAGTTGTATCTAGAATATAAATCAATAAATTATTAAGTTTCAAGAACCAACCAGTAGAAGCAAAAGTCCGAACTGATGGAGAAGGTTGGGCAATCCCCATATACTTCAACCCCCCCGCTCTCTTAACTCGTGGCTCGATAAGGCCTAAACACGGACAGAAAGAGGCCAAAGTTTTTTTAAATTTTAATTGTGAAAGCCGAGATTTAAACCCAAGATCCCTTAGTTCTGATACCATGTCAAGTTTCATGCACCAACCAATAGAACCAAAAATCCGAACTGATGAAGGTTAGGCAATCCACATATACTTCGATGACCTGGTCAGAGCCGGTCTTGTGTAAAATTACTAAACTTTTATGAACAAAACTTATGCATTTGGCATTGGTAGGTATTGGACAAAATCTAGAAGCAAATGTTGCAGTTCTACTTATTTTCAAAATGACACTCTGGCAATGCTGATCTTCAGTTAATAAAGATAGTAAAATGTGTTCCATTTGTTTCCTTAGTTTTAAAACTTACTGTTGGTAAGAAATGCTCTCTGTTGTCTTTGTGGTTTAAATTTACTTATGCGTGCAGGTTCACTGCTGAAGAAACTAGAAGATGAGAAAGGCATTGTAGTACGTTTCATAGTTGGAAGAAGGTACTGTATACTTACAATCCTACTGGAATGATAATATGAAGTCTAGATATCTGATAGTTGCTCCTCCATGCAGTGCAAATCGAGGAGATCGTTTTGACAGGGAAATCGATGACGAGAATAGAAGTACAAATGATTTTGTGACCATGGTATGCCTAATTTATGAATTTAACATATGATACCGACACTGTTTAGGATTTCATTTGATCAACTTTTGATCTTGGTCCTCTTTCGTAGTGTTGAATTCACATTTCAAAAGGCAAAAAAGAAAAGGAAATATATTTATAGTTGTTTGCCTTGTTACTATGGACTGCTGAGTAAATAGGCAATTTTTCGACTAATTTAATCCATAAGTATATGACTAGCATGGCATTGACATGATGAACGACATACTGATACTGATCTAAACAAGCACGTACTACGCAAACAGTAGACAAATCTACACATGATGTTAGTACTGCTAATACGGTAATAATCAGGAGAGGGATAAACGCGTTATACCCTCCAGTAGGCCATGCAGAAGCCGTGACGGCGGTGACAGCAACAGCGGCACCCTCGGCGGCCTTCTTGTTGGCTTCAACTTTCTCCTTCTCGGCGGCGGCACGTTCGGCGTCGGTGGACATGGTGATGATGAGGGCGACGCAGACATAGAGGAAGTAGACGAACAACGAGCAGTCGCGTAGTCGCTTCCCAAAAACCTATTCGCCTCTCTCCCATACAGGAATCGGAGAGACGGGGTTTCGGAGACCTGCTCTCCCGTCGACAGTGTACGCGGCGGACGGGATGGAGTCACCGGCGGCAGCAGCAGCAAAGGAATGATGGTGGGCGGTTCGCATGGAGCAGATGTGATCTGATCGTGGCGGCTAGGGTTAGGAGACACCGCACACTTATATAGGCGCAGCTGCATGGGCTCGACCCACGTCCGAATCCGTGACAACCCACGATCCGACGTCTCAGATCATGGCCCAGCTGTCAGAAACTCTCTGTAAGTGACTGGCAAAAATAAGCGCGTAGGTGTGAGCTCGGCTCGGCTCATTCCCGCAACCCGCGACGCGGTGCCGCGCGTCGTGACGAGGCGTGGCGTGGCGAGGCGGGCGGTAGAGGAGGAGCGCGCGAGGGCTTCTTCTCTTCTCAAGCTCCAATAGCATGTAGAAGAGCCACCCTTATAAGGAGGTCCAACTCTTCTTCCACTTCCGGGGTGGGACTAAACTTCCCACCTCCACCTAGTGCCAATAAACCCACATGGGTCCTTAGAGGTTTTTCAGAAATTGCTATATGGGCTTAAGGCCCATCTCAAATTTCAGCAATCCCCCACCAGATCTCGAGGGCCCATTGTGTCCTCTGTTCCAATTGCTGTTTCGATATACTAGTGTTTCAGTGAAGACCCGTTAAGGTTGAGCTTCACCTAGAGCAAGTAGCCACACTCCTTCACAACTGAACAATGGACCATGCCTTGAATTGTCAGTTTGGCGTAAAGAAGCTTCACCACATGTCTTACCAGTACTAGGTTGCCGAAGGCTGACCCCTCGGGTGGAGCATATAAGTCACACTCCTGGCCTATTCATGAGCTTACTAGAGATCACCCCAATCTCATAGACTGTGACCAGCAGTTAGGCTCATATAGGTGTGTTCCTCCAAAGATCGCTATGTAGGATAGCATCTTGCTTACATAAGCCTCGGAACACATTAAGACAATAGTCACCCTTCCATACAGTATTGAGAGTATTGCATCTCCAACGGAGTGGGTTAGTATAGGTACTCTCCTCAGTTCTCCACTGGCTTGTTTTCCCAGGTCCTACTTCACGGGATCTCCGATCACATAGGTTGGGTTACCACCATGGCAACTCATGTGGGTCTCATACCCATCTCCCTAGATGCACTATTTATCACAACACGTGATAGCCCTTTTGTAAAGGGATCTGCCAGATTCTTAGCTGTATGGACATACTCCAACGCTATCACTCCGGAGTTTCTTAATTTTCTGACAGCTTTTAATCTCATTCTTATGTGTTTGTTGGACTTCATGTTGTCCTTTGAACTCTTCACCTTGGTGATGACAGTCTGATTGTCACAGTTCATAAGGATAGCCGGAACTGGTTTATCCACCAATGGCAAGTCCATTAAAAGATCTTGAAGTCATCCTGCTTCGATACCAGATGTGTCTAATGCTGTTAATTCTGCTTCCATTGTCGATCTCGTTAAGATCATTTGCTTGCAAGACTTCCAGGAAACAACGCCACCTCCAAGAGTAAATATATACCCAGTTGTGGCCTTTATCTCATCAGCATCAGAGATCCAACTTGCATCACTATACCCTTCAAGTACCGACGGGTATCCGGTATAGTGAAGTCCTTAGTTCATAGTACCTTTCAGATAGCGCATAACTCTCTCAATAGCATGCCAATGTACATCACCCGGATTGGAAACAAACCGGCTTAGTTTGCTCACAACAAACGCGATGTCAGGCCTCGTTGCGCTTGCTAGGTACATGAGTGAACCAATGATTTGAGAGTATCTCAGTTGATCCTTAGCTGTGCCTTCGAACTTTCGGACCAACACACTAGGATCATATGGTGTTTGAGATGGTTTGCAATCCGAATATCCAAAACGGCTCAACACCTTCTCAACATAATGGGATTGCAAAAGTGTGATCCCACCCTCATTATCTCTCAGTAGCTTGATGTTCAAGATAACATCAGCCACACCAAGGTCCTTCATCTCAAAGTTCTTAGACAGAAACGACTTGACCTCCTCAATGACTTTGAGGTTGGTTCCGAATATCAGTATGTCATCAACATACAAGCACAATATGACTCCTTCGCCTCCACCATGGCGATAATATACACATTTGTCAGCTTCATTAACAACGAAGCCAACAAATGTCAGAGTTGTATTAAACTTATCATGCCATTGCTTAGGTGCTTGCTTCAGGCCATATAAAGATTTCAGCAACCTATACACCTTTCTTTCCTGACCATCTATCACAAAGCCATCTGGCTGTTGCATGTAGATTTCCTCGTTTAGCTCTCCATTCAGAAAAGCCGTCTTAACATCCATCTGGTGGACGAGAAGACCGTGCGAGGCCGCCAACGAGAGTAATACTCGAATGGTGGTTAGTCTAGCCACAGGTGAATAAGTATCAAAGAAATCTTCCTCTTCTTTCTGGTCATAGCCCTTGGCCACAAGCCTAGCCTTGTACTTTTCAATCATACCATCGGGCCTAAGCTTCTTCTTGAACACCCACTTACATCCCAATGGTTTGCAACCATAGGGACGCTCAGTGATCTCCCATGTCCCGTTAGCCATGATGGAATCCATCTCGCTACGGACCGCATCCTTGCAGTAGTCAGCTTCTGGAGAGGCATACGTTTCTGAAATAGAAGTGGGAGTATCATCCACGAGGTACACGAAGAAATCATCACGAAAGGTCTTTGCAGTCCTTTATCTCTTGCCCCTACCAAGGGTTTCCTCGTCATCCTCCTCAGGATTTTCATCATGTGTCGTTCATAATATTCCATAGGAATGGCAGGCTCAGGAGTCTCCTCAGATTCCTGTCTAGAAGTGCTTTGCATATCTCTCATAGGAAAAATATCCTCGAAGAATGTAGCATCCTTAGACTCCATAATTGTACCGACGTTCTGGTCAGGTACCTCAGATTTCACTACTAGAAATCTATAGCCAACGCTGTTCTTAGTGTAGCCCAAATTAACGCAGTCCACAGTCTTGGGTCCAAGCTTACGCTTTTTGTGGATCGGCACATTGACTTCCGCCAAACAACCCCAAGTACGCAAGTACGAGAGTGTTGTCCTTCTCTTTGCCCATTTCTCATAGGGAGTGATCTCATTATCCTTTGTCAGAACTTTATTCAGGACATGACATGCCGTTAATATAGCCTCCCCCCACCATGCCTTGGATAAACCCGATGTATCTAACATGGCGTTAACCAGATCAGTTAGAGTACGGTTTTTCCGCTCGGCAACCCCGTTTGACTGGGGAGAATAGGGAGGCGTCCTCTCATGAATAATGCCGTGTTCCGCACAAAAAGAATCAAACTCACTGGAGAAGTACTCTCCACCACGATCTGACCGGACTCGTTTAATTTTCTTTTCAAGCTGATTCTGATACGGCTCAAGTGGCGTTGAGACGATTTTTGGGTTGCCCTGATCTTTCACCACGCGCCAATAGTTGTACTAGCAGAAGCAATCTTGCAGGAAAAGGAAAACGCAATGGATCTTGTTGGAATCGGAAGAGATTGTGGATGTGTACGTGGAGGAGACTAGTAGCAGGAGACTAGTAGCAGACTAGATGGATGGATGGATTGTAGAGATGAACAGCGGCTGGAAGATGTACGTGGTAGTAGTAGCACTAGTATAGATGCAGGGGATTAAGCTAATGACGATTAGCGGCGGCGACGGTGACGGAGTAATTAGCAGATGGATAATAAGCACTAGTAGAAGTATATGGAGAAGAACAGGAAGCTAGATCGACCCTTGTAGATCAAGAATCAAACCGAGACTTGCGCCTTGACGATCGACGTCGCCCAAACACATGCAATGATCAAACCCTGATTAGGGAACGCATGAGCACAGATACGCGGGCATCGCTAGATGCATCTGAGTATTTTTACCTAAACTAAAACCTGCACCTAGACAAAGCCGCACCCCTTGTTTATATAGGTGGTGCGTAACATCTGGGCTAAGCCCGACCTATACTAGGACACGATGAGGACTCCTCATCAATTACAAGTTGTAAACTAGGAAATCTAAACAAACTAGGAAAAATAAATAAAAAGACACACGTATGTATACTTGCATGTATGGTTGCTAGGTCAAAACTAAAATGAACTTGATGGTGCAGCCTTCAAACTTTCATTCTGCTGGCTACATTGAAGTATTGACAAGGTGTTCTGAATGTGGGCTTCACTTCTTCCTGAGGCACGAGCGTATCATATGGAACAGGCTTCACACCTAAGATCCCCCTCTGTTCTGTAGCACACATGATCTTCTTATGACGTAGAGCGGGAACCACATACTTTTGCATCTTGCTTTCATAGCGAGCCTCTCGATTGTCTGATATTTTACTTGACAGTAACGGTGGAACGACAAGAGCACTTGTGCTGTCCATATCAGATTCTCAAGTTCTGCCTTATAGATTTTAAAGTAGTGTAGAGCCTCATCTTTAGTATTTAACAGATATACATAGCAATATCTAGTGGAATCATCTATCAATGTCATGAAGTATTTCTTTCCACCTTTAGTCAACACGCCATTCATCTCACAAAGATCAGAATGTATGAGTTCTAATGGTGCCAAGTGTCTCTCCTTCGCAGCCTTGTGAGGCTGGCGAGGTTGCTTAGCTTGCACACATGAAAGGCACTTAGAACCTTTGGCTAAAAGTGAAACTTGGGATTAAATCCAACTTAGCTAGTCCCGTCATAACACCGAAACTTATGTGACAAAGACGTGAATGCCAAATTTCAGATTCATTAACACTCGAATGAATATGGTTCATGACTTTATTACAGAAATCTGCAAGGGAAAGGCGGAACATCCCTCCGCTCTCATAATCTTTTCCAACAAATAGTCCATACTTAGTAACAACTAATTTATTAGACTTGAATACCAACTTAAACCCTTCTCTACATAGAAGGGAGCCACTAACGAGGTTCTTCTTGATGGCGGGGACATGCTGCACGTTCTTGAGCTTCTCTACATAGAAGGGAGCCACTAACGAGGTTCTTCTTGATGGCGGGGACATGCTGCACGTTCTTCAGCTGCACGATCCTTCCCGAAGTAAACTTCAGATCGACCGTGCCAGCACCATGAACAGAAGCACTCGCGCCATTCCCATCAATACGGACCCGTGGCCTGTGACCTGGTAAGAAGAGAACAATGAAATGTCATCACACACATGAATAACTGCACCTGTGTCCACCCACCAATCGGTAGGCTGAAACACTGAAAAAACATTAAATAAATTACCGTACCCAGATGCACCATTCTCATTGTTGCCCACAATCATGTTGACGGACTTGGAGTCTTGTCCTGACTTCTTAAACTTGTTTGGGCACTTGTTGGCCCAATGTTCAACCGAACCACAAGTAAAGCAGCCCTCATCCTTCTTGTTCTTCTTGAAGGTCTTCTTACCCTTCTTGAAGTCGGTATTCTGTTGGACACCATTCTTTCCCTTGGGCTTGTGGGAGTTGAAGTTCCTCTGGTTCACCATGTTGGCAACAGAAGTCCCTTCGGCCCCTTTTCCGTGCGAGTCCTTTGCCCTCGAATTCTGCTCAACACTCAGATGGCCAATGACATCCTCCATAGAGAGTTCACGCCTCTGATGTTTCAGAGTGGTGGCAAAGTTCCTCCAGGAATTAGGGAGCTTAGCGATTAGGCAGCCCGCGACAAACTTGCCCGGTAACTCGCACTTCAGAAGCTCAAGCTCCTTAACAACGCATATTATCTCATGAGCCTGCTCCAGTACAGGACGGTTCTCAACCATCTTGTAATCATGGAACTGCTCTACAATATACATCTCGCTCCCTGCATCGGCGGCCCCGAACTTAGATTCGAGCGCCTCCCACAAGTCCTTGGCGACATGCACATGCAAATATGCGTCGACCAATTTATCTCCGATCACGCTAACAACTGGTCTGAGAAACACAGTGGTTGCCTCCCTGAACACCTTCTCCTGTTCAGGAGCAATCATTCCCGTGGACACACCGGTGACCCAGAACACGTTCATAGCCGTGAGCCATAAAGTGGTCTTTGTCTGCCAACGCTTAAAATACGTACCGTAAACTTATCCGGTTTCACTGCTGCGGCAAAGCCACTTGCCGAAAAATTCCTACACATAATAGGTTTTTGGATTGCTGAGTAAATAGGCAATTTTTTGACTAATTTAATCCATAAGTATATGACTAGCATGGCATTGACATGATGAACGACATACTGATACTGATCTAAACAAGCACGTACTACGCAAACAGTAGACAAATCTACAGATGATGCTAGTACTGCTAATAAGGTAATAATCAGGAGAGGGATAAACGCGTTATACCCTCCAGTAGGCCATGCAAAAGCTGCGGCGGCGGTGACAGCAGCAGCGGCATCCTCGGCGGCCTTCTTGTCGGCTTCAACTTTCTCCTTCTCGGTGGCGGCACGTTCGGCGTCGGTGGACATGGTGATGATGAGGGCGACGCGGACGTAGAGGAAGTAGACGAACAACGAGCAATCGCGTAGTCGCTTCCCAAAAACCTATTCGCCTTCTCCCGTACAGGAACCGGAGAGACGGGGTTTCGGAGACCTACTCTCCCGTCGACCGTGTACGCGGCGGACGGGATGGAGTCACCGGCGGCAGCAGCAGCAAAGGAACGATGGTGGGCGGTTTGTGTGGAGCAGATGTGATCTGATCATGGCGGCTAGGGTAGGAGACACCACACACTTATATAGGCGCAGCCGGGTGGGCACGACCCACGTCCGAGTCGAATTACAAGCCACCTAGCTTTGCTACTGTATGTTGCTTTTTGTATGGCGCCCAAATTGTTATGAAAAAGAACGCCCGCCTTCACCCACCTTCCTCATTTCAAGATAACTTGCTCGAGCCGTGTTTTCACTGTATGTTACTTGTTACTTTTTGTATGGCGTTCAAATTGTTATGAAAAAGAACCCCCACCCTGACCCACCTTTCTCATTTCAAGATAACTTGCTAGAGCCGTGTTTTCACTTTTTTTTACACTGGATGTTTTGTTTCTCACTTTGTAGTTCTTGAGGCATTGCAGGATGATCATATAGAGTCTGATGAAGAGCTCCCTATGAAGACAAAACGTTACTTTGCTAATGCCGCAGAGACATTTGATGCTGAATTTTATGCTAAGGTCAATGATGATATATACATAAATGTTGGTAAGTTTCATCTCTTAACTTTTATCACGTCTGAACAATTTTGTGGGATAAATGGTACTCCTTCCAGTTCAAAATAGTTTATGCATTTTGACTGTACATAATCTCCAGGATCTGACTATGGCTTGTATTATTTACCAAAATATGCTTTTAAAAATTCATGAACTTTAATATTAAGGTATTCTTACGACAAATGTACTTGTATAATTTTTGTTTGGAGTGTATGAGCAACCAGAAGGGGAGCCTTGGCGCAGTGGTAAAGCTGCTGCCTTGTGACCATGAGGTCACGGGTTCAAGTCCTGGAAACAGCCTCTTACAGAAATGTAGGGAAAGGCTGCGTACTATAGACCCAAAGTGGTCGGACCCTTCCCCGACCCTGCGCAAGTGGGAGCTACATGCACCGGGCTGCCCAGTGTATGAGCAACCAAAATATTATTATTGGACCAATAGTTACAGACAAAGGGGATTATTATGTTTGAATGAGGAGCTGTATCAATCTGCTGATCTGCATGATATGTCTCAAGTATCAATTTGTTATTGCCAATTTAACTGCTCCAATTTTTTTGTTGATATGTTATGATGGTAATGAACTTGGGAGTTGGAAAAGTGAAGCAGCACAAAGGTTGTGGAGGAGCAACTCCACCTTGCTGCTACAATGTGTACAGCACAAGTGTTGAAGGAACATCTTCAACGTGCTGCGCTAGATATCGCTCTAGAGGTGAATGTAGGCTGATAGGGCAGCAAGAGTTCAATCCAGAACTCCTAGGGCACAAGATCTACTCCAAGATCTTAGATAAGAACAAGTTCTATTATAGGTAGGGGTACATAGTCTGGGTCCAAAGTAGAGGTGAGGACCTCTATTTATAGGGCTTTGGGAAGCCTTCACATACTTCTACTTATAGCTGGAATACTCTAGAAAACATTATGTAAGTTTCACCATTCTACTTATAGCTACTCACAACTAGAAGACTTTAGAAAACAGTAGGTAGGATAGAAAAGAAAAGGAAAGAAATACTACACTAGTGGAAGCATCTAGAAGTAGCCAAACAGATCTGGCATGTGTTTTCTTTCTTCTCATCTAGTGTTCCTCATCATTCTCCCCTGGTTGTTTGGAACTCGCCCTCGAGTTATCTTCATAGAGCGCTTCTTCTGGATGGTAGAGAGTCAAGTCCGCAACTTGAAAGTGTTGGAGATACCCATGTCACTTGGAAGATCTATCACATAAGCATTATCATTTATCTTCCTCACGATAGAGAAGGGCCCATACCTTCGCTGCCTAAGTTTCCCTTTAACACCTAAAGGCAGCCTCTCTTTTCGGAGGTAGACCATCACCTTATCACCGACTTGGAATGATTTTGGCCTCCTTTTGCAATCAGCAAGTTGTTTATATTTCTGATTTTGTGCTTCCAAAGCGCCGCGAATCTCTTCAAATAACTCGGTGTAATTATCAGCAAAGGAGAATGCTGATTTTGAGTTTCCCCTTGATGGCAGCTTCACCAGGTCCACCACATGTGTTGGAACTTTAGTGTAGACAATGGAAAAAGGGCTCCTTCCTGTGGATCTATGCTTGGAGTTATTGTAGGAGAACTCTGCAAGAGATAAAGCCAAATCCCATTGCCCCTTTCTTTCTCCACAAATGCAACGGATCAGATTACCCAAAAACTTGTTCACCACTTCCGTTTGTCCATCTGTTTGTGGATGAGCAGTGCTAGAAAATTTCAATTCAGTGTTGAATTGCTTCCACAAAGTGAGCCAAAATGCAGCAAGAAACTTGCTATCACGGTCTGAGACAATGGACCTTGGAACTCCATGAAGTCTGACCACTTCTCGAAAGAATAGGTTTGCCACATGATGAGCATCCGTTGTCTTGCGGCATGGGATGAAATGAGCCATCTTAAAGAATCTATCCACAACCACAAATACAACATCACTTCCTTGTCTTGTTCTTGGCAAGCCCAAGACGAAGTCCATAGAAATGTCCTCCCATGGAGCAACAGGAACAGGCAAAGGCATGTATAACCCTGTGTTCTGGACTTGGCCTTTGCAGGTCTGACATACGGGGCACCGTTGAACGAACTTTCCAGCATTTCTCTTTAGTTGTGGCCAAAAGTAGCAAGCTTCCAGGCTAGCGATAGTCTTGTCCCGTCCAACATGGCCATTAAGATCACTTGAATGGAGCTCTCTAACCAGCTTGTCACGTAGAGAACTTCTTGGAATGCACAAACGATCATTTTTGAAGAGATATCCATCTTGCATCAAATAGTCATCACCTAATGGTTGGCCCCTTGCGTGCTTTACCCAAACATGGCCAAAGTCTTCGTCACCCTCATACAACTCCTTTATTTGATCCATGCCCGAAAGCCCAGCTTCAAAAGAAGTCAAGAGGCATGCACGGCGACTCAAAGTATCGGCCACTCTGTTAGTTATTCCAGATTTATGCACGATGAGATAGTTAAACCTCTCCAGATATGCTGCCCATCTTGCTAGCATGCGGTCAACATGCTTTTGATTTCTAAAATGCTTCAAGGATTGATGGTCGCTATAAACAATGAACTCTTTAGGTAGCAAATAGACTTCCCAAGTTTTCAACGCTCTGAAAACGAGTATAATTCTTGCTGATAGGTACTCCATTTCTGTCTAGCTTCACTTAACTTCTCACTAAAGAAAGCAATGGGCTTCCTTTCTTGAGATAGGACAACTCCAATGCCTACTCCACTTGCATCACACTCCAACTCAAAAGTCTTGTTGAAATTAGGTAGTACCAAGACATGAGCTTGTGATAGCTTTTGTTTAATCTCATTGAAGCTAGCTTGAGCTGCTTCTGCCCATTGGAACTTTCCTTTCTTCAAACAGTCGGTAATTGGTGCCATGATAGTGCTGAAATTCTTAACAAATCGCCTATAGAAAGTTGCAAGGCCATGAAAGCTTCTTACCTCAGAAATGGTCTTAGGAGTTGGCCATTCTCGAATTGCTTCAACCTTAGAATCATCAACACGAATGCCGCCACATGTTATGACGAATCCTAGGAAAAGAAGTTGTGTTTGCAGGAAAACACATTTCTTCAAGTTGACGTGGAGCTCATTTTCCCTTGGTACTTCTAGCACCTTCCGAATGTGATCAAAGTGTTCATCCTCATCCTTGCTATAGATCAAGATGTCATCGAAATAGACCACAACAAAGTGGGATAAGAAGGGTCTAAGGACTTGTGATTCATTAAGTGCATAAAGGTACTTGGTGCATTTGAGAGTCCAAGTGGCATGACTAGCCATTCAAACAACCCTTCCTTTGTCTTGAAGGCGGTCTTCCATTCATCCCTGGGTCTTATACGGATTTGATGATATCCACTTCTTAAATCTAGCTTTGTGAACACTCTTGCTCCACTAAGCTGATCCAACATATTATTCAGACGGGGAATAGGGAATCTATACCTTACGGTGATCTTGTTAATGGCTCTACTGTCTGTACACATGCGCCAAGATCCATCTTTCTTTGGCGCGAGTAGGGCTGGTACAACACATGGGCTAATACTTTCTCGAATGTGCCCCTTTTGCAACAATTCCTCCACTTTCTCCTTCAATATATCATGCTCCTTTGGGCTTATTCGATAGTGTGGAAGATTAGAAAGACTTGCTCCCGGAATTAAGTCAATTCTCTGTTGAATTCCTCTCATCGGTGGCAAGCCATGTGGCTCCCCAAGTATGTTCTGAAATCCTGCCAATAAACCACGTACCTTTGCTGGAATTTCAACAGTCAGGTGCTCTTCTCCCTTTACAACAAGTGCAGCACACAAATCTGCCTCCTTCAAGTCTTCCATAAACTCATGAGAGGTATGGGAGATAGTTAACATAGTTTTCCCCTCCTCCTTAGAGGTATTACCTTCGGTTTTGTTTGGTAAGATAATGATCTTTCTCTTGTTCCAAATGAAAGAGTAAGAATTTTCCTTGCCCTTGTGTGTAGTATCCACATTAAATTGCCAAGACCTCCCAAGAAGAACATGGCTGGCATCCATGTCAACCACATCACACAACACATTTGAGCGATAATGCTTACCCAAAGAAAGTGGCAGGTTGCATTGTTTGGTCATCCTCATATTCACTCCTTTCTTGATCCATCCAATAGTGTAGGGATTTGGATGATCATGGGTTTCAAGCTTTAAATGGTCCACCAACTTCTGGGAGATAAGATTCTCGCAGCTACAACTATCAATCACTAGTTTGCATACCTTGCCATTCACCGTGCATTTGCTCTCAAATATTTTCTTCCGTTGTGTGTCATCGAGTTGTGGTGTGGAACATAGGACACGCTGGATCACACATACCACCTCTTCACATTCTTCTTGACAAACCTTTTGTCCGTCTACATCTTCAGATTCGTATTCTCCCTCATCGCTTTCACCATCATGGATAGTTGATGTAGGGCGGAACCCTATGTGGACGATCTTTCACGTTTGGAGTGGATCCTACGGGGAATCACGAAGAACACACGGAATCATAAAGGGGAAACACGGGGAAAACGAGAGAGGAATCACTAAACCGACAAGGAATCAATCACACGAGTGCTAGATCACCGACAACATAGAGTAACATATGATCCACAATCAACAAAGGTAAGGATACAAAGGGAACCGATCTTCTCCGTGAGGAGGTCTTGAATCCGCTAGGGGATCTTCCCGTAGAGGGGTCTTGAATCCAGATGGATCTTCTCCGAGGAGGCCGCGGTCTCTCACGAAGAGGAGATCCGATGGATGAGCGAGGCTCTATCTCACAAATGAGCTAAATCAACGCTAACCCTAAAACGTACGGGAGGAGGGAGTATATATAGTCAAAGGGGCGAAGGGATACATGGGTCACGGCCCAAAGTAGCTGCGCGCAGGTAGGGGGCGCCGGATGTTCGGGCGTCGTCCCGGATGTCCGGTGGCTCGTGAGGTGCTGGATGTCTGGGCTGGAGGTGCCGGGTGTCCGGTGCTTCCGGAGGGGCCGGATGTCCGGTGCGTAGGCCGGATGTCCGGGCTGTCGGGGCCATCTTCTGAGCATTTGGGACGCTGTGTCCGGATATCCGGGCGGGAGGCCGGATTTCCGGTGTGAGGCCGGATGTCCGGGCTGGATGCCGGATGTATGGTCGCTGTAGTCTTCTTCTGCAGGGGCTGGCCGTGTAGATCTCCAGGGGCTGGATGTCCGGGGCCTTGGCCGGATGTCCGGTGCCTGGAGGCTGCTTTTGCCTTCTTTCGTTGGTTCCTTTCTTCCTTGGACTTGGGGTCTTGCTCATCTTCATGTGCATCCTCGGGAGGGTCCTCTTGGTACCTAATCATGCACAACATTCCGAATTGAGGTAGTAGCCATGTCTCGAGAGGATCATATGATATATCACTAAGGAGAGAAGTCACCTCGGTCTCGAGAGCTCGAGCTCGTGCTCTAGTCATGGGTCCTCTTGGTGCTTGGTGAGACGACGGAAGGTCCATGGGGATGACCGAAGGATGCTCCGCATCATCTCCTCCCCCCCCCCCTTGTGAAAGATCCGACCTCGGACCGAAATCCTCATCACCATCGTACGGGGAGAGATCGGAGACGTTGAAGATGTCGCTCACGTTGTACTTGTCGCGTGGGAGATCGATCTTGTAAGCATTGTTGTTGTAGTGTGCTAGCACCTTGAAGGGTCCGTCGGCTCAAGGGAGAAGCTTGGACTTGCGTTCGTTGGGGAAGCGGTCCTTGCGAAGGTGTAGCCACACAAGGTCTCCAATGTTGAATATCATGGGATGCTTGTTGACGTTGAGCTTGGTCGCGAGTCGTTGTACTTGGCGCTCGATGGTGTGCCTTGTATCTTCATGCATCTTCTTGATGTAGCTTGCACGGGCACTTGCGTCGAGGTTGGTGCGCTCTTGTAGAGGAAGAGGTAGAATGTCCAATGGGGACAACGGGTTGAAGCCGTAGACGACCTCGAAGGGGGACTTGCCGGTCGTAGAATGTCTTGCACGGTTGTAGGCGTACTCGGCGATGGGTAGACACGCCTCCCACTCCTTGATGTTCTTCTTGATCAACACGCGAAGTAGAGTGGAGAGTGTACGGTTCGTCACCTCCGTTTGGCCGTCGGTTTGAGGATGGTATGCCGAAGAGAACAATAGCTTGATTCCGAGCTTGGCGCATAGGGTCTTCCAAAAGTAACTCAAGAACTTGACGTCGCGATCCGAGATAATCGTCTTTGGCACTCCATGAAGTCGCAAGATTTCCCTACAAAAGAGATTTGCAATATGTGAAGCATCGTCTATCTTGTTGCAAGGAATGAAATGTGCCATCTTAGAAAATCGGTCCACAACAACAAAGACGGAATCCTTGCCATTTTGAGTTCTAGGCAAACCAAGTACAAAATCCATGCTAATGTCTTCCCAAGGTTGATAAGGAATAGGAAGGGGCATGTAAAGACCATGGGATTGAGCTTTAGACTTAGCTTTGCGACATGTAGAGCAACGGTTGGTGAAGCGTGAGACGTCACGGAACATCTTGGGCCAAAAGTAGTTCTTGGAGAGCGTGGCGAATGTCTTGTCTCGTCCAAAGTGTCCCATGAGTCCGCCTCCATGAGCCTCTTGCAAAAGGAGCAAACGAAGAGAAGACTCGGGAATGCAAAGTTTGTTAGCTCTCATAAGATAATCATCCTTTATGTAGTATCGTTCCCAAGACGTGTGTGTCAAACACTTAGCATAAGGAGTAGCAAAAGAAGGATCATGCTCATACAAGTCTTTTATATGCTCAAAACCAATAACATTCAACTCAAGTTGAGTGACAAGTGTGCATATGCGTGAAAGTGCATCCGCAACTACATTTTCCTTACCCTTAATGTACTTGATCACATAGGGAAAAGATTCAATAAACTCACTCCATTTGGCATGCCGCTTGTTCAACTTAGTTTGACCTTTTAAGTACTTGAGCGTTTCATGATCAGTATGGATGACAAACTGATGAGGTCGAAGGTAATGTTCCCAAACATGTAGCACACGCACTAAAGCATATAATTCTTTGTCATAGATGGGATAGTTAAGTTGAGCACCGGAGAGTTTTTCACTAAAATAAGCAATGGCTCGTTTTTCTTGCATCAAAACTCCGCCAATTCCGGTACCACTAGCATCACAATGAACCTCAAAAGTTTTCTCAAAGTTGGGTAAAGCAAGAATCGGAGCATGAGTAAGCAAAGACTTGAGCTCATCAAAAGCGGTGGATTGCAAAGATCCCCAAACAAAAGGAGCATTCTTCTTACTCAAGGCATGCAAAGGAGCGGCAATTGTGCTAAAGTTTTTCACAAAGCGGCGATAAAATCCTGCGAGACCAAGAAAACTGCGCACTTGTTGCAAATTGGTGGGTTGGGGCCAAGTTTTAATTGCCTCAATCTTAGTTTCATCAACATGGACACCCTTGGAAGAGACAACGAAACCCAAGAAAACCACTTTGTCAACACCAAACGTGCATTTTTTCAAGTTTGCATAAAGGTGTTCTTTGCGAAGGGTTTGCAAAACAGATTTAACATAATTAATATGCTCTTTCATGGTTTTGCTAAACACAAGAATATCATCAAAGTAAACCACAACAAAGACTCCAATGTAAGGTCGAATCACATGATGCATAAGACGCACGAAAGTACCGGGAGCTTCCGATAAACCCATGGGCATGACTAACCACTCATATAAGCCAAATTTGTTTTGAAAGCAGTTTTCCATTCATCACCCTCTTGTATGCGGATTTGATAATAACCACTTTTAAGATCAATTTTTGAGAAAAAGTTGGCTCCGCTAAGCTTATCAAGCATATCGTCTAAGCGAGGAATGGGATGCCTATAGCGAACGGTAATAGCATTTATAGGTCTACAATCGGAACACAAGCGGAAACTTCCATCGGGCTTAGGCACAAGTATAACGGGAACGGCACAAGGGCTTAGGTTTTCACGTACATGACCGTTGTCGATGAGTTGTTGTACTTGCCGTTGAATCTCCTTGGTTTCTTCGGGATTGACTCGGTATGGAGCTTTGTTTGGGAGAGGCGCTCCGGGGATGAGGTCGATTCGATGCTCAATGCCTCGAAGAGGAGGTAGACCCGGAGGTAGCTCATCGGGGAAAACATCTTGGAATTCCTGCAAAAGAGATTGAAACACTAAAGGTAGCTCGTGAGAGGTGTTAGTTTCTGGTTCTCCATCCTTGCACACAAGGACAAAGTGCATAACACTCGATGGGTTCTCACACACTTTTCTCATCTCACTTTTTGTGACAAATAGGATGAGGTTTTTCTCTCTAGGCGAAGAGGCGCTCAAGTTTGGCTTGTGGCTCTCACTCACTTTATGGTGGATCACTTTCTCACTCTTCTCTCCATGATGGGTGGCTTGCTTGTCGGCTATCACTTGACTAGGAGACATAGGTCGTAGCACATATTCCTTCCCTTTCATCTTGAAGCTATAGTGATTGGTACGCCCATTGTGGATGACACCACGGTCGAATTGCCATGGTCGACCAAGAAGGAGGTGGCAAACGGTCATTGGGACCACATCACACTCCAAAGTGTCTTCATATGCACCAATTTTGAAGGAGACTTGGACCATATGTTCAACTCGTATAGTGCCGGAGTCACTTAGCCATTGAACCTTGTAGGGGTGCGGGTGCTTCCTCTTGACCAATTGAAGCTTGGAGCATAGTTCTTCACTTGCCAAGTTGTGGCAACTACCTCCATCGATGATGACCTTGACGGACCTTCCATTGATGCCGGCCTTTGTGTGGAAGATGTGGCATCGTTGGTCTTCTTCTTGTTGATGTTGAAGAGTCAAGACTTTGGAGACAACGAGAGCGGGGCTCGAATCCTCATCACAAAAGACTTGATCATCTTCATCCTCATTCACGCGCCGGTGCATGGCCACTTGCTCAAGAGCTTCCATTTCCTCTTCACTCATGGAGTCGTATGTACCATCATCATTGAGGATCATGGTGCGCTTGTTCATGCATTGGTAGGACTTGTGGCCTCGGCCGCCGCAAGTGAAACACTTGAAGGAGCTTGTTTTGACGGTCTCATCGGTCGGAGTAGATGATGAAGCACGCGGCTTGAAGTTGCTTGTAGTAGGAGGAAGACGACTTGAACTTGCCGAAGTTTTCTTGTAACTTGACTTGTCGTCGTTGCTTGGAGAAGGCTTGGTTGATGTAGATGTTGGAGGAGTCGTTGAAGCTTGGTTGTTGGAGAAACCGTAAGTCTTGGATGAGTACTTGGCGTACTTGAAGTCATCTTGCACTTGACGTTCGGCCTTGGTAGCTTGATGCACGAGCTCAATGAGGTTGGAGTATGGTTGGAAGTCGGCAATCTTCTTGATGGGATGATTGAGTCCATTCAAGAAACGTGCCATAGTTTGCTCATCATCTTCCGTGACATTGGCTCGAATCATGGCTATCTCCATTTCCTTGTAGTATTCTTCAACACTCTTTGTTCCTTGCTTGAGGAGTTGTAGCTTCTTTAAGAGATCGCGGTTGTAGTAGGTTGGCACAAAGCGTGCTCGCATGACATCCTTCATTTGAGCCCAAGTGGTGATTGGTGGTTCACCTCTTGCTTGACGGCGTTCAAGGACTTGTTCCCACCATATGAGCACATAGTCTTGGAACTCAAGTGATGCCATAGCGATCTTCTTCTCTTCCTCATAGTTATGCAAACGAAAGATTTTGTCGACCTTCAATGCCCATGAGAGGTACTCTTCCGGATCATTGCTTCCATTGAACTTGGGCATTGTGAACTTGAGCTTGCCATAGCGTTGCTCTTCATTGTGTTGTTGGCGATGGTGATGATGACGTCCTTGACGTGGAGGATAGTCATCCTCATGTTGCTCTTGGCGCGGAGGAAGTCCATGATCAACTTGCTCTTGTTGAACTTGAGGTTGAAGTGGAGCTTGACGAGCTTGCGGAGGGGCTTGAGGAACTTGACGTTGCACTCGCGGTTGGTAGTTCCTCTTTTGGATTTCTTCTCGAAGGGCTTCCTCTTGATTGCGCCGCTCGCGATTGCGGTTGGCAATGGCTCGGCTCGAATCTTGAAGGGCACGTTGTGCCTCAAGAGCTTGCGCTTCACGTTGTTGTTGTTGAAGACGTTGAGCCTCGGCGTCTTGTTCCTCTTGGTGTAGACGCGCTCGTTCTTCCTCTTGGCGTCGTAGTTGTTGTCGTTCTTGAGCTTGAGCAAAAGCGACTTGGTTTGATTGATGACAAGGGTCTTGCTCATCGACTTGTTCTTGTGAATGCTTGTCATGTAGCGGGTTGCGAGATGCATGACGGTCTTGACGTGCTGCTCGTCGAAGAGTGTTCGATGACGGTGTACTTGAGTCGGAGAAGGTGTCGTCGGAGTGTCGACTTGAGCGGCTCCGTCTTGAGGATGAAGAAGTGGAAGGACGGCGGTTCCTCATGAAGGCGCGGATCTCGTCCATTCTTGCATCGTTCTCTTGCTTGTGAGTGTCGAATTTGTTGTCGAAGTAGTCCCTCATTGCTTGTTACTCTTGGTGCAATGCCTTTTGAGCTCCAAATAGGTGGCTCTTGGTGACAAATGATGACATGTCGTCGTCGTTCTCGATGAGTGGTGGATTGGTAGAAGAACTTGGCCTATCCATCATTCCAAGCAAAATGTAAGTGGTAGAAGGAAAAGAACGTGTACCAAATGTACCTTGACTAAAGTTGAAGATGAATCAAGTTCACTCAAATGTGGACAATGAAATAGCACTGTTGGTACCAATTCTTGTCGGTTCTCACACCTACACACGTAAAAGCTTATGGTGGAGCTTGGTTAGGATGATGGCACAAAATTTGATGCAATAGTAAGTGAGCTTCAATAATGTTGGAAAAGATTCACAAATTTGCAAATGCAACAAGTAGACCAAGCAAGTATGTGTACACGGAAACACACACGCAAATAGATAAGTGGGATTGTGCAAACCAAAAGTGAGCCAAAATGTGGAAACCACGAAAATGCTCTTGTTGCACAATACTAGAGAGACGCTAGCACGATTGCACAATAGGCGGATACGTAAACTTGTGCACAACCTACTAGGCAAAAATGCAACGATCTCTATCCCAAGTATGCTATAAGTATGATGTTTCGGTGCTATGATCCAAGATGATCCAATATGACAATCTTAATGTTGTATGATGCTATGGTTCTTGCTTATAAGCTCTTTGCTTATCTTTCCTCTTTGCTTAAAAGCTTGGGTGGCTCTTTCACTTTTGAGCTCTTTTCTCATGTAAAACTTCACGAACCAAGATAGCAATTGTGTATGCTATGACAACTTTGTGACCACAAGTGGATCCCAAGATATGCACCACTATGGTATGGTATGTATGCTATGGAGTATGATCACTACTGTGCACAAGTCACGTTGCCGGCAATACTCAATGGCTAGTCCGATGGGGTAAGCTACGCAAAAGTAGGGACATGTGGGGTATCAATGCAATTACAAGGTATGACAAAGATGTCGTCGATGTTACCGTCCTTGGCGATGATGAATAGTCGATGGAGATGGGCGGTGGTGATGTTGAAGTCGAACCGTACCTAGATAGCCGAAACACAATAGGACACGGGAACCACAACCCAAACTCTCAAAGACCAAAACGTTTCAAAATCGACATAGGAGGTAGCGGTGGTCGGTGGTGGTGTTTGTGGAAGGTGGTGTGGGTATGCGGAAGTAGGCGTGGGCTCCGGGCAAAATTTTGCGAAAATATGGTGGATGGTGGTGCGGGGGTGGAGCTGCTGCTGCCAGGGGCTGGATGTCCGGGCCAACTGCCGGATGTCCGGTGCGCCGGATGTCCGGGCTCCTGGATCGGGGACGAACACGATGAACTCCACGGGAAAAATTGCAACTCCGGGGCAAAATTCGGACGAATTGGTGGATGGAAAAGGGTGGGGAGGGTTGGGAAAGCTAGATCCACACGCAACAACACAAATCCATAGACCAAATCCAACAAAATCTCAACTCACCAACAAATCACAAAAATTTTTGGGGCTATTTTTGGTGGGGAATTTTCGGATTTAGGACGAAAACAACAAAATCAAGCTAGAAAACACAGGGTAGGGGCTCCAAAAACGTGAT
This sequence comes from Triticum aestivum, assembly GCF_018294505.1. NCBI lineage: Eukaryota > Viridiplantae > Streptophyta > Magnoliopsida > Poales > Poaceae > Triticum > Triticum aestivum. Next base: position 319,388,651 of record NC_057813.1, on the reverse strand, counting down.
CAACGTGGCTCATGATACCAAGATGATGTAGGGCGGAACCCTATGTGGACGATCTTTCACGTTTGGAGTGGATCCTACGGGGAATCACGAAGAACACACGGAAGCACAAAGGGGAAACACGGGGAAAGCGAGAGAGGAATCACTAAACCGACAAGGAATCAATCACACGGGTACTAGATCACCGACAACATAGAGTAACATATGATCCACAATCAACAAAGGTAAGGATACAAAGGGAACCGATCTTCTCCGTGGGGAGGTCTTGAATCCGCTAGGGGATCTTCCCGTAGAGGGGTCTTGAATCCAGATGGATCTTCTCCGAGGAGGCCGCGGTCTCTCACGAAGAGGAGATCCGATGGATGAGCGAGGCTCTATCTCACAAATGAGCTAAATCAACGCTAACCCTAAAACGTACGGGAGGAGGGAGTATATATAGTCAAAGGGGCGAAGGGATACATGGGTCACGGCCCAAAGTAGCTGCGCGCAGGCAGGGGGCGCCGGATGTCCGGGCGTCGGGCCGGATGTCCGGTGGCTCGTGAGGTGCCGGATGTTCGGGCTGGAGGTGCCGGATGTCCGGTGCTTCCGGAGGGGCCGGATGTCCGGGCTGTCGGGGCCATCTTCTGAGCATTTGGGACGCTGTGTCCGGATATCCGGGCGGGACGCCGGATTTCTGGTGGGAGGCCGGATGTCCGGGCTGGATGCCGGATGTCCGGTCGCTGTAGTCTTCTTCTGCAGGGGCTGGCCGTGTAGATCTCCAGGGGCCGGATGTCCGGGGCCTGGAGGCTGCTTTTGCCTTCTTTCGTTGGTTCCTTTCTTCCTTGGACTTGGGGTCTTGTTCATCTTCATGTGCATCCTCGGGAGGGTCCTCTTGGTACCTAATCATGCACAACATTCCGGATTGAGGTAGTAGCCATGTCTCGAGAGGATCATATGATATATCATTAAGGAGAGAAGTCACCTCGGTCTCGAGAGCTCGAGCTCGTGCTCTAGTCACGGGTCCTCTTGGTGCTTGGTGAGACGACGGAAGGTCCATGGGGATGACCGAAGGATGCTCCGCATCAATAGTCGTGTTAACAAATTTCCTTAGTGGGCAACCGCTGGATATGTGTCCCTCTTTACCACATTTATAGCACTTTAGGCTTTCATTTGCCTTACCCTTGCCTCTAGTTTGCTTCGGGATGGGCTGTTTTGTCTTTGGTGGAGTGGTATTTTCTTCCACTCTATTAGGTTGGCTCCTAGATGAGCCTTCGGTATGAGGATATGGAGAATATGGAGCCTTAGTTGTCTTTCTCATCCTCACAAACCTCTCTGCCGGCTAGAGCTTGTGCTTGATCAACGGACCAGATTTGTTGCATCATCAATCGATCTTGAATAGCATCATTGAGACCATTTATGTACCTTGCAACTTGTTGCTCTTCAGTTTCAGCAAGGTTGCACCTCACTTGTAGCCTTAGAAACTCCTCCATGTAATCTGAAACAGTCCTATTTCCTTGAGCACAGTTTTGAAATTGGATAAATAGGATCTGGTTATAATCAGCGGGCAAAAATCTCCCTTTCAAGAGACATTTCATTTGCCGCCAAGTTCTCACACTAGGCTCTCCTCTCAGCCTGCGCTCTTCTTGAACGCGATGCCACCATGCATCGGCTCCTCCTTTCAGCTTGTATGCGACCAAAGGAACTCTACGATCTTCCGGAACCTCCATGACCTCAAAGAAAGTCTCCATTTCATATAACCAATCTAGGCACCCTTCAATATCAACATTTCCATTAAAAGTTGGGATCTCAGCTTTCACCTTGTATGTATCCTTTGCATATGTAGGGTTGGGTACTCTCCGATATGCATAGAGATCAGCTTCTTCAAGGGCTTCATCATATTCTTCACCTTCAGAAGTTTCAACATAAATTGGCCTTCTTGAAGCACGTTGAACAGCACGTTGTTGTGGCGGTCTTGCTCCAAGATTACCTCTCCTTCTTTGATGAACATCTTCTTCTTTAGATGAATCTCCTTCATTGGTAGCAGGGGGAGCACCCTTTCTTATCATCTCAACCAGCTGATCAAATCTCTGATTAAGATCTTCACGCAGCTCTTTAATTTGTTGTTCTGCAGCATCCATCCTCTTCTCCAATTGCTCCATTGCTTGCTGCAGCTTGTCTCGCAGAGGACAGCAAGAACTAGTATGGGTCAGCGAGGCTCTGATACCACCTGAAGCTGCACAAAGGTTGTGGAGGAGCAACTCCACCTTGCTGCTATAATGTGTACAACACAAGTGTTGAAGGAACAACTTCAACGTGCTGCTCTAGATATCGCTCTAGAGGCGAATGTAGGCTGATAGGGCAGCAAGAGTTCAATCCAGAACTCCTAGGGCACAAGATCTACTCCAAGATCTTAGATAAGAACAACAAGTTCTATTATAGGTAGGGGTACATAGTCTGGGTCCAAAGTAGAGGTGAGGACATCTATTTATAGGGCTTTGGGAAGCCTTCACATACTTCTACTTATAGCTGGAATACTCTAGAAAGCATTATGTAAGTTTCACCATTCTACTCATAGCTACTCACAACTAGAAGACTCTAGAAAACAGTAAGTAGGATAGAAAAGAAAAGGAAAGAAAGACTACACTAGAGTGGAAGCATCTAGAAGTAGCCAAGCAGATATGGCATGTGTTTTCTTTCTTCTCATCTAGTGTTCCTCATCAAAAAGGGACTTGAGTTAGCTATTGCATTTCTAAAGAATAAAGTGAAACTTTTTTTCTTCGAGAAAATGCAGAAGCTTTGCGTTTCTTTGCATTGAAAAGATAGAAGTTCAGTTACAAACGTCCGAGAACGCGCATGTTACAGCATGGTTAGTGCACGTCCCAGGTTTGTGGCAGCACAAGCCGGAGGCCAGGTGCCCCAGCAGCCGCCCAAGAGCAGGCCTTGTCCTTGATCCTGTCGAGTAGCGTATTCATAGATGATGATGCGTTGTCGAAGATGCAGCTGTTCCTATGCTTCCAAACCATCCAAGGCACGAGCAACGCAACGGGTTTCAGGGCTTTGTGAAGGCTCGGCGACGTGTTCTCTTTTGGCATGCTTCCACCAATCCATGAGCGAGGGCTTGCGGGTGGGAATCGGGGCTGGAATGCGCAGCCAGGCCAGGACCTCGTGCCATGCCTGGCGAGCGAAGGGGCATTCCAGCAGCAGGTGTCGGAGCATTTCCGGCTCTTGATCGCATAGGAGACAGCGAGGGTGGTGTTGCAGTCCATGGCGAGCCAGCCTCTCAGCAGTCCAGCACCGGTCTTGGTTGGCCAGCCAGTGGAAGAATTTTACTCTTGGCGGCGCCCAACTTTTCCAGATAAGCTTCCAGGAGTAGCAAGTCGTCGATCCATGGAATGTGGCCAAGTAGCTGGATTGGGCGGAGTAGGTGCCGCTCGCCGTCCATTTCCAGATCAGCTGGTCCGGGGCAGCGGAGAGCTCGGTGTGCTGCATTACCTGCCAAAGCTGCAGGTACTGACCAATCTCATGCAGGCCCAGGTTGCCGTGAATGTCGCGTGCCCAGGAGTTGCCATTCAGCCCGTCGGCCATGGTTCTCGCCGTGCGCCGTCGCTTGGGGATGCAGTCGTAGAGGTTGGGAAGGAGCTCGCAGACGGACTGGCCGTTGATCCACCGGTCCTCCCATAGCAGGGCGGTCAACCCATTCCCGATGACCATGGACGTGGATGGCCAGAAGAGCGCATGCTCCATGGACGAGAACTGGAGGGCAAGCCCTTGCCACGCTCGCTCGGGATCTGTTCTGGAGAACCACAGCCAACGCAGCCTCCGTGCAAGGCCGGCTCGTTCGAGGTCGCGCATGCCTAGACCCCCAAGCTCAATGGGGCGGCAGACACGGTTCCAGTTGATGTGGCAGTGCCCTCCATTGGCAGCAGCGCGCCCGGCCCAGAGAAATTCGCGCTGAATCTTCTCGAGCTGCTTGATAGTCTGATCAAGAGCTTGGCCACAAGGTGAATAAGGCTGATCGGCCGGTAGTCGCGAAGTCCATGGGCTGCGGCGTGCTTTGGGAGCAGCGTCAGAAGTGCTTGGTTCAGCTTGCAGAACCCTCTTCCTCGCAGGTCATAGAGCTGCTGAACACGTCGAGAAAGTCCTGCCTGACGATGCTCCAGCACGCACGAAGGAATTCCGCCGTGAACCTGTCTGGTCCTGGCGCCTTGTGCGCGGGGAGGCGCTTGACAGCCTCCCAGATCTCCTCCGTGCTGAACGGTTCGTCAAGGTCGGCAAGGTCTGTCGGTTCAATGAGCTGTGACAGGTCCAGGGAGTGCTCCTGGTCGGCGGCGGTGCCCAGCAGGGCGTCGTGATGGAGGAAGGCTGCCTGCTCCATCTCAGTGTGGTCCGTGAGCACCCTGCCATCCGCAGTGAGGCTAAAGATGCGGTTCTTCTGTCGTCTGAACGAGCACTGCCGGTGGAAGAAGCCTGTGTTAGCATCGCTGTCTTTGAGGTTGGCTATGCCGGGGCGAGAGATTGCGTGATTCCTGGGCCTTGTCGAAGCGAAACTTTTTGATCTGTAAAATAGTCTATCTGCATGATCTTGGTTTCTGGAATGCATTTTTCACACTTGCTCGATATGTTTTAGTCAAATAGCACTTCCAGTTTTTTTGCGGGTAAAAGCAGCACCTAACATGGAACAACATATTGTGTTTATGCAGACACTCTGAGTGCAATGCTTGAAACTCACTGGGACAAGCCTCGTGTCTACATAGGCTGTATGAAATCTGGGGAGGTCTTTTCTGAAGCGTGAGTTGTTTGAGCCAGAAGAAATGGGATTTGTGTACCATGTTTGCCTTTTGCATCCTTTTTGTTGTCAGGGAATCGACAATCGCTAACAGCTTCCTTGAAACAGGACCCATAAGTGGTATGAACCGGATTGGTGGAAATTTGGTGACGGGAAATCGTAAGCAACCTGTACTAGTATTTAATCTTAGTACATTGAATGCTCAAGACCACTACGGTGGTGGCTCACCCATTTCATTGTACCAACTCATAGATACTTTCGACATGCTTCTGGTGAAATGTTTGTCGTATCAAGGGCCGTGGCTCAGTTCATTTCTATAAACAGGTACACAACCTATGCTTTGTGCACTAATATTTATTTTGTATTCTAGCATGGATATAGAAGTAGAAAGAAGAGATGTTTTTATAAGTATACATCTAGTGATGTATCTTTGGTGTCACTTTTCAATGCTAGGTCTGTTCTCCGTACTTATGCACATGATGATGTTAGTGTTGGATCGTGGATGATTGGACTTGCTGTAAAGCATGTAAATGAAGCAAAGCTATGTTGTTCATCATGGCCCTCAGGTTTTACCGTCTCCTTCACTGTACTTATCAGCCTTGTTATTGATTCCTTTTTTTCCTTGGAACTTGGTATGTGGACGTTATCTTAGAAGTTCATTTTTCTTGTCAAGATTGCATTGTGATGAATGTATCTTTGGTATTCAGGCCATTTATTACCTAGGAACTTTGTTGATGTCTTAGATGGCATGATCTATTTATTTACTTCCCTTATTAGAAATATATACACATGCGTCATATAATCTCCTGAAAGTTTCATATATATAGGACAGAGAGATTATGAGCTATTTTGAAGAAAATCTTCTGTACTCACTAGAATTGCAATAGGTAACAGGAATAACCTACCCCTGAGAATACATGCCACTACTAGCAAATACCATATACATGCCACACAATTATATCATGTTACTCATTGCCGACAACTCTTCCAATGATGTAAGGTGTGCTCTGAGCTAGTACTCCCTCCGTTCCTATTTACTCGTCATGGTTTTAGTTGACGAGTAAATCGGAACGGAGGGAGTAGTTGGGAGCAGTTATTGTATTGGCACTTTACCTGCTGTCATTCAGGGACTGGTTCTGCTTAGATTATGAATCTGGGGTCCCATTGTTATGGAAACTTAGAGCCTGTTCGGAATTCCGCCAGCTCCGCAAAATCCCCGGAGCTGCGGAGCCAGGAAACGGCAGCTCCACGATTTTCAATAGTAACTCCGCCCTCTCCGGGAGTGGAGTTGTGGAGTGGAGGTCCTCCGAACAGGGCCTTAGATTATGAATCTGGGGTCTCTTGTTAAATTTGGAATTAGAGTGGATAATTCATAGTTCCTATTTGAATCTGAAACCAAAGGCGGTTGTTGTTTGTTATTTATTCATAGTTCCTATTTGTGGAATTATTTATCTAATAATGATGTGATTTCACCAGTAACTTAGTGCTCCCTCCGTCCCAAAATTCTTGTCTTTGATTTGTCTAAATACGGATGTATCAAGTCACGTTTTAGTATTAGATACATCCGTATCTAACAAATCTAAGACAAAAGTTTTGGGACGGAGGGAGTAGTAGATAATTCAAATATAGGCTAACGACAAAATTTCACGTTGCAGGAGCCATGTGTTCAGCTCTTTGATGGGCAGTGCTTCCCTGAAGAAGGGTTTTGTGAAGAGTGTGTTACACTGAATATATTTTCGTTTTCTCTTGCCATTTCTTTTTTCCTATGCCATCATTGAGCAAGCAGTGTCGGTTCATAGTGAATGTGGTATCTTCAATGCGAAGGAGAAGTATTGTACCTTTTCCTCGTATGCCGACACTACCTGCCGTGGTTTTTTTTGGTCATTCCCTAGATCTCCATCCGTACCATTCTTTGCTGACAAACATCACTGTTCGAGTGACAGAAATTAATAGCACTTGAGGAAATTATGTTTACTTAAGTATCCACATACTCCCTCCGTTCCTAAATATTTGTCTTTTAGAGATTTCAAATGGACCAGCACATACGGATGTATAGACATATTTGAGTGTAGATTCACTCGTTTTACTTCGTATGTAGTCACTTGTTGAAATCTTTAGAAAGACAAATATTTAGGAACGGAGGGAATATATTGTTTCGTGATGATGGTTGTGAAATTCGCTACACCTAGTGTGCCATTTTGAACCAAGAAAAACAAAGTTCAAAGGGTACTCTACTCTCATTATGTACCTTGACTTCGAGTCATTGGCACATGGGTCCCACCAGATGCCGGACCTGCCTGTCAACGATCCAAAGTCAAGCTGGGTTAAGTCAGAGAATGTCATTTGGAATTTTTCAGACTTGTGACGTATTCCTCGATGAATGTTTGGAGGGAAGAATTACAGAAACAAGATATATATTTTTTATTTACTGAAGTGCCTGGTGGCGCTCGATCATCCGTGGCCTAGGAGGTGTCGGACGTCCGGTCTTGGTCGGTCGTCCGGTCGTTGTAGATCTCGTCGGCAGGACTTTTGGAATGGCTGGAGTTCCAGGTGTCGGAGGTTCGGCGTAGTCCGGTCTTCCGGTGGCTGTAGATTGACGGACGTTCGGTGGCACGTCGGTCGTCCGGTTGCTGGGGACTCCGCAGCTCCGTCTTCTTTCGTCTTCGCTTCCACGCTTCCCTCGTGGATGGTGTAGGTGTTCCTTGGCGCTTGCACTCCTCCTCATCGTCCGTGAAGCTCCGACGATACCTATGCATGCAAACGGGTGGAGTGTCAAGTAGTATACCATCCTCGAAGGGGTCAAGTGAACACGTGTAAAGGAGAAGATTCACTTTTGTGTATGAGAAGTAGAGGTCGCACGTGTCACTTGCCAAATGGCCTCTTGACATGGTGATGATCGTAGGATGCTCTGCATCACATATGGTGTTCAGCAGCTTGCTAATCATAGCTCCGCTGTAGTCTACATGCTGCCTGTCGACCATCTTCGGCTTCACATTGAAGACCTTGAGCCATAGGCCGAAGTGTGGGTGGACGCGGAGGAGAGCCTCACACACGATGACGAATGCCGAGATGTGGAGGAATGAGTTTGGGGCTAGATCATGGAAATCTAGCCCGTAGTAGTACATGAGTCTGCGGACGAACGGGTGGAGTGGAAAACCTAACCCTCTAAGGAAGTGGGAAAGGAAGATGACCTGTTCGCCGGGCTCCGGAGTGGGAATGACTTGACCTTCGGGGGGAAGCTCCGGCGGTGAGGTACCCCGCAGTTCGGAGATCTTTTATCTCCTCCGTCACGGAGGAGGCCTCCCATTTGCCTTTGGAGCCAGCTCCGGCGATGGTCAGAGGAGGTGGTGGTGGTGGTGAGAAAGACGGGGACTTTGCAGGCGCAGAGAGCTTGGGAGAACGGAAAGCTGAGGAGATGTGAAGGCGTGCGGAAGAAAGTAAGGATCTATTGCCCTCTTATAGGCAGTAAAAATGCCAATCGCCCCCCGCTCGTGCCTTGAATCTCGCCTATTTCCAATGAAGGCGTGCGCCGCAAACGGTTGGATTACCCAAATATCATTGATGTGCAGTCCCGTATTAAGTGGGAACGATCTCTGTTTCGACGGGACGTCCCAATGAGGCATGGCCTCAAAACACGGAACGCGGGGTAGCAGAACGATTCAAGATGCCGAAGGGTCAAGTCTGACCCTGCGTCAAAAAATTTGTCAGTAAAATACACTGTTCTTAAATACACTGACCTTTGTGGCTAAGGGTTGTGTTTATTGTGAAAAGCCGGATACAATTCTTTTACAGAGGAAAGCCGATGTGTATTCTTCAAGGAACCCGCCTTGCAATGCTGAAGACAATCTGAACGCGGAATATATCATCATTGAAGACTGGTTCAGGGGCTACTATGGGAGTACTGGACTAGGGGGGGTCCTTGGGCGTCCGGTCTATTGATGTGGGTCGGGCTGATGGGCCATCAAGATACAAGACAGAAGATTATCTCTCATGTCCGGTGAGGACTCCCGTATGCGTGGATGGAAAGTATAGGTGTCCGGATATCTTATTCCTTTCTGCAAAACCGACTTTGTACAACCCTAAGCCCCTCCGGTGTCTATATAAACCGGAGGGTAGATCGGAGGCAGGATCACAACATTGCTAGTCTAGCTAATCTAGGGTTAGCCGAATTGATCTCGAGGTAGATCAACTCTTGTAACCCCTATACCCTCAAATATAATCAAGTAGGAGTAGGGTTTTACCTCGATTAAGGGGGCTCGAACCTGGGTAAACACTGTGTCCTTTGTCCATAGTTACCATTGGTCCCCAGACGTACATCTTGGGCCCCTTCTACCCGAGATTTGTCGATTTTGACACCGACAACCACCCAGGTGCCCATGAGGCACCAGGGCGCCCCCACCCCCTGGCGCACCCTGGTGGTTGGTAGGGCCCCTGGCCAGCCTCCGGTGCCCATCTTCTGGTATATAAGATGATGTGGAACATCCTACGATCATCCCCATGTACAGACTACTCCCCAAGCCCCAAGCGGACATACGACGAGACCTCAAACATACGCCATTAGACACAAGGTGAACCCTTTTCTAAATGCTTCCCCTTTCCACTCGTGCGACACATGGTTGCTACCTAATGCAAAGACACTACGTGTGCTCAGGAACCGAGGAGACAACCATGGATATGCTCGGAGCATAGGACAATTCCACACGGAAGCAGATCAAGAAGTGCCTCAAGTGGAGTCGCCGCGGAGCTACAGCGGCCAGACATCCGGCAGGAGCCCGGACATCCGGCGCCACCAACCAAAAGAAGACCACATAGAGAGACGCTAGGCGACTCTACAACGGCCGGACATCCGGTCGACCCCCGGATATCTGGCGCTCGGCGAACAGCCGGACATCCGGCTTGACCCTCGGAAATCTGGCGCCCCATCACATAAGCTGGACCTTGCCAGACCGGACATCCGGCCCCAGCGCCCAGACATTCGACATCTCAGTAAGGCCCGGACATCCGCCCCCCTGCCTGCGTGCAGAGCATCTGGGCCGAGGCCCATGTACCCCTTCGCCCCTGAGACTATATATACTCCCCCTCCACCTACGTTTTAGGGTTAGCAATGTGATAGCTCATATTTGAGATAGAGCTTTGCTCATCCACTTGGTTACTTCTCCTCCGAGCTCACGACTTCTTCGGAGAAGATCCCGCAAGCGGATTCACGACCCCATCACGGGAAGACCCTTCAAGACCTCCTCACGGAGAAGACCTTTTGTATCGTCCTTTGTTGACTCTGAATCGTGTATCACTCTTCGTGTTTCGAGGATCTAGCATATGTGTGACTGGATCTTGTTGGTTGAGTGATTTCTCTTGTGTTTTCCCTCATGTTCCCCTCGTTTTTCCCCTCGTGTCCTTCGTACGATCCCGTCGAATCGTGAAAGATCAGGCATCTAGTGTTCTACCCTACATCATCTTGGATCAGAGCAATGTTGCTCACGAATTTGGAGCCCCATACCCCTTGTTTTTCTAGCCAAATTTTGTTGATTTCGTCCTAAATTCGAAAATTCCCCACAAAAATAGCCCCCAATTTTTTTTTTGTGATTTGTTGGTTTGATGACATTTTGTTAGTTTTGATCCATGGATTTGCTTGGTTTCGAGTGGACTAGCATCTCCCCAAGTTTCCCCACCTTCCATCCACGATATCCATCAAAATTTGCCTCCGAAATCACCAATTTCCGCCCCAAATCGAATTTCTAAGTCCAAATCCCGATCTAGAATCATCGGGCTGGACATCCGGGCCATTGGCCCGGACATCCGGGCCCCAAGCCGGACATCTGGGTCCTGGAGCAGAAAATCCGCACGGTTCTGGGCACAGCCCCCGGATATCCGGGCCCCACCCCCGGATGTCTGACCCCTGGCATTTCAGCCTTCCGTGTTTCACCGTTTTGCCCATAACTTTCACATTCGGAGTCCGATTTTCACGTTCTTTAGCTCGTTGAGTAGCTATTGACATCCCCCATCCACCTAAATAGTTTGCAACACCATTTTACTCCATCAATGTTTTGGAACTTCGGCATATTTGCCTAGGCCTTCCACCATATCGTCCGCTATAGCACCACCGACTTCCGCAACCTAACCCATTTTGATCCATATAGCTTTAGTGGTTGCTTGAGTAGTGATTCGAGTCTCCTAAGGTGTTTCGACTACTTAGGAACGGTTGCTTCTTCATCAACCACCACAACCACTTCCTCATAACCTTGCCCACCATACATTTCGCCAACCCAACTTAACCCAATTGTTGTTTCAGCTTGTTTGAGTTGTGGCTTGTGTCTCCTAAGGTGTTTCGACTACTTAGGACAGAAACTTCAACTCCGACACGTGTATAGCCCATCACTCAACTTCCGCATTGCCAAGTGCAAACCACCACCGCTTTTCTGCTACCACTATTTGACTTTTGTCATTGAGGTTTTGAGTTGTGGTTTTTCTGTTTCCTAAGGTGTTTTGGCTAATTAGGAACGGGTCGACTTCGATAACACCGCCTCTCATTATCGACACAGACGGTAACCTCGACGACACCATTGTACATTCTCCTTGCAATTGCATTGATAACCCCTAGCCCATTTTGCGTCACTTGCCTATCGAGACTAGCCATTTGAGTATTGCCAGCAATGTTACTTGTGCAAATTAGTGATCATCGATCTACACCTCCTATTGCATATATACCATATCATATTCGTATCATCTTGCTATCATATCATATCTTGTGTCACAAGTTTGTTCCCGCATATACACTATTGCTATCTTGGTTTGTGCATTGTGCAAAAGTGGCCATACAAATAAAAAAAAGAAATAAAGCTTTTAAGCAAAAGAAAGAGAGAAAAAAAGCTTGTAAGCAAGTGCCATAACATCATACCATATTGCATATAAGATTGTCATATCCGATCATCTTGGATCATCTTGTTAACCACCGGGAACATCATACATACATAGCATACTTGGGATAGAAAGTTTATCCATTTTGCATCTTATATGTTGTGCACAAGTGTCATATCCGCCTATTGAGCAATCATGCTAGCGTCCCTCTTGAGTTGTGCAACACGAGCATTTCCCATGGATTCCACATTTTATGCTCATTCCTTGGTTGCACGGCCCCATTTATCTATCTGTGTGTGTGTTTCCGTGTGCCATTCATTGCTATTGGTCTACTTGTTTCGCTTGCGAATTTGTGAATCTCTTTCAACATTATTAACTCTTGCTAACATTTTGCATCAAATTTTTGTGCCACTATCCTCACCAAGTTCCACCATAAGCCTTACTTGTGTAGGTGTGAGAAATTGATGAGATCGGTACCAATTGTGCTATTTCCTTGTTACATCATTGAGTGATCATTGATCCATTTTCAACATCGGTCAAGGTATATTTGGTATAGTTCTCTCCTTTCTTCCACTCATATTTGCTCGAGTCTTGTGATGGATAGGCAAGGCATTTCATCTCCGGTCTTCGACAACAATGACGACGCGAACAACTACATCACCAAATCGTCAATCTTCAATCTACAACAACAAATGCAAGGTGCACAATCAAGATTGCGAGAGCGCATCGAGAACCTCTCCCTCGACATTTGTCACTCCGAAGCAAGGAAAATGGACTACATCGACAACAAGCTTTCCGCACAAAAGGAGGAGCAAGATGCAAGGATGGAGGAGGTTCGGGCCTTAATCAAGTCTAGTTTCCCTTCGTCATCTTCAAGGCAGCGGCGACCAAGTCGATCATCTTTGGAGCGACCAAGTGATGCAAGCGCAAGTCGTCCACGTCCACATCTACATGGGGACCACCATCACGTTCGTGATCCACATCGTCATGACGGACACATCACCTCCAAGCATCATGTGCACGACGACGAATGACATCTACTATGAGCTCAAGCACGGCAACAACACCATCATCATGAAGATGCTCGCCAAGCGCAAATGTACAAGTCCCAACAAGCCCTACTTCATGCCAAGTCCAAGCTTCATGAGCATAAGAGAAGACCGCGAGACGAGCACAACCAAGACGGAGCTACGGCTACCACCACCACTTCGGCATCTTCGCCAAGTGCTATCAAGGCATATTCGCCTTTGAACGTACGACATCTTCGCCTACTTCCCACGAGTACGCCTACAATGACTTCATCAAGTCCAAGGCGACCACTTACAAGCAAGGGCGACCCTTCCATCTTCGGAAGCCCCTCAAGGAAGATGACCGAGCATGGGAATTTCCCTTCGGTCATGGAGACGAGCTATGGGGTGCCACATCATATGGGCCTCCTACAACAAGACGTCGCCAATATGGTCGAGCAAGGGCCATCCCCATCGACCACGGCGACGAGCATGAACCTATTCAACAACATGAAGCCGCTGCCCATATTGGACTCATACTCCGAGTCAAGCTACGAGACTGCACATGAGACTTTATCTTTTGTCTCGGAGGAGAGTGATGTTTTGCCACATCCTACGACATTCATCTTTGGAGGCGTTATGGATGAGGAGGTTGAGCATGGGGCTATCCCTTCAACCAAGGCGGCGATAGGAGTTGAGCATGGAGACATTTGCACCTACATCTCTCCGACATCCACATTTGTCGAGATGCCCCATTTGTCATGTGAGGAGAGCCACCACCCCATGAGTGAGATGAGTGACTCCACCATATGTGACATTGAGAGCATTTCCTATGAGAGGATGAGTGTGACCACCACTAGCCCCACACATAAGAGCATGCCACACATCCTATGTGAGGTTGAGCGCCATTTGAGTGACTCCACCAACCATATGAGTGAGAGCATCCTTGAGAGAGTGAGTGAGCCACAACACTTAGTGAGTGTGGTAGTTGAGACGGCATGTGAGACCACTATGATTTCTAACGACTTAACCTCTACTCCGAGTGTGTTTTGTTCTTTGGTGCTAGGTCTCCTACGTGACGACATGCCTATCCTCGATGAGTCCATCCCTCCAATGGAGACGACGATGGCCATGGTGGACGATGATGCACCCCCACATGGTTCCATCAAGATGAAGTTGACCACGACTTGGTTTTCAATACCTCACCTACAACACATGAGAGATGCTCCAAAGGTAACATAGGTGATGGAGATTCTCTTGTCCCACTAGCGGACTATCTTACCAATGATTGCTTGCATGATGTTGACCCACCTATTCCCATGCTTCATGCTAGTGCGACTTCCTCATGTCATGACTTACCTATTTATGATGAATATGATGATGATCATGTTGAGTTGCCTAGTTGTGATGCTATGCTTCATAGGATATCATGTGAAAATTCTATTGGTCACTTCATGTTTGACAATCCATTAAACTTGTCATATGCTATTAGTGAGATCTCCCATATTGCATCATTGCAATCTCAACATAGTAACTATGCATGCCCCATTAAAATAAATCCAATTTGCACTTATGGCATAGATGACGAGATGATGGTCATTGGCTTTTGTTTTTCATGTGATGATATTGCCATGCTTCCTTTACATGATTTGTGCAATTCATCTACTATGCCATGCCATGATCACATAGAACCAAATATGCATTGTTTGGGATGTTGTCAATATTCTCCATGTGATGTTTCCACTATTTCTCATGAGGAGACCCACATAGTTTCCTCATACATACTAGGAGATCTTGATGCATTTCATACTTTGCATGATTCCCACGATTGTGTGCACCATATGCATTCCATGAATAACAATGCTCTACATATATCTCATGATGCATTACATCCTTTGAGTCCCCATTATGCCATACATAATAACAAATGTCTCACGATGGATGACATGTTTCTATATCACGCATCTCATTTATTTGAGCATTGGATATTTTGTGCTAACCAACATAAGCACGTGCGCATCATGATGGATGGTGTGTACATATACCACGCACACAAAATTTTCCCTTTGTCTTTGTTTTGTGTAGGTACTCATGTATACTGGTCAACCTCTCAATCCCAAGAGTTGATGAAACGAGCTCTTGAGAGCAACGATGACTTGGGATCCCGTGGACTATCCTTACCACCGTTCCCTTCGTGCAAGGACTACACACATCTCTTCTACTTGGCTTTCACCTTATGCCCATACTATCGTGTTCACTTTGCATGTTATGCCTCTTTACATGATTTTTCCATGCAATTGTGACCCTTACTTGCATCTACCCATGATTCACCATTATGCTACTTCTATGTGTATTTGCATGCTTGGTGGAGATCCTAGTAGATATTGCCATGATTTCTTTGTGCCCCATGCTATTGATGATTGTTGTGTTGGGAGAGTCATGAGGTCCCATTGCTATTTACATAGGACTTCTTGCCAACACCATGAACCTACTTTGCTCATATTTTGTTTTCATGCTTGTGATATGTCATGTGCATTATATATGCCCACTATTTGCACACATGACATGATTGCCATGATTCCTTCTAGTACGTTGCATCTTCACACTACCAACTTGCTTAACTTGATCACTATGATGCTTGCTTTGTAGCGTCACCCATGTTCCACTCTTACTCGCTTTCTTGGGTTGATGACATATATGTTCATGCCTCTCACATGATATATCTTGCTCATTGTCACTTGCCTCCAATAGTTGCATTTATGCTTATTGATCATGGAGACTTGGACATATTACTTGTGAAGCATGCTTGTTTACTTGAGCCTCTTGTATTTGGTTGTTCTTGCATCATGTGCCTCCATACTATGAAATGCTCCCTTGTCCTTTCTTATGATGAGCATGATGCATACACTTGTTGGGTATCTTACCGCACGAATGATAGGTTTTGCACTCCTAAGTGTTTGTCATGTTCTTTCGTTTTGAAGGATTCACAAGGCGGTAACATCATGAGAAAACTTGGTCATGTGAAGGCATACACGATGTGCGACACCAACATTTTGGACATCCTCATAAAGGTGAACTCATTCCCTTTGAGCCATCCTCAAATATGCATATTGGATGGGTCATTCGTTCATTGTTGTTTCCTTCTTCTTGTCTACATGTTACATCTATTGGATGGAGGAGCAACATTGGAGATAGACAATTTGGACCTTCAAGTTGAGGAGCGCTCAGACTTATTGGATGCACCTTCGGACTTCCACTCTTGCCACGACATCGAGGATTGGTACATCAACACTCCTTTGGCACATTGCACTCACACCTCCATATTTGTTGATTGTGCTCCCACATGTCATGCTCGATGGACATATCATACTCACCGCAAGTTTGCACCCTATGCATGGATTGACTCACATTATGCTTGCCTTGTTGCATCTATTTCCATGTCACCCATGATATATGAGCTTGTGCATTTCCTTAGCAAATTTGTTGTGATATACCTCGATGGCATATTCATTCATAATGATCACATTACCCATATCAATTGCATGATCACATACTCACATTAAGCACCAATTACCATGTTCATGCTTTTGATACACCGTCCCTTTATGACATCATTTTGCACAATGGTAGAATTTATAGCTTTGTGCACCATGAGCCCATGAATGCTTTACATGTCATTTTACATCATTTGGATAAGCATATCGTGCCTTTTCATGAAAAATTCCATGGGA
This sequence comes from Triticum aestivum, assembly GCF_018294505.1. Classification (NCBI taxonomy): domain Eukaryota; kingdom Viridiplantae; phylum Streptophyta; class Magnoliopsida; order Poales; family Poaceae; genus Triticum; species Triticum aestivum. Next base: position 319,372,296 of record NC_057813.1, on the reverse strand, counting down.
CATCCTCATGCTTACTTGATGGACACCTTGTGTGCGCTAACCATTGTATTTCTGAGTGTCGCTTGTGTTTGCTCGTTTTGCATGTATACCATCCCGATGACATCTTGAAGTACTTGGATTGCGCCATGACTTCCACTCCATCCAACTACAAGTCCATCCACGACAACCGTTTCCATGGTGATGAGGTTTTCGATCCGAGGTCGGATCTTTCCCAAGGGAGGGGAGATGATGCGGAGCATCCTACGATCCCCATCCAGACACGGGACGAAGTCTTGAGTCTTGTATCTTCACGGTCCATCAGTCCGGCCAAAGTATATAGTCCAGCTGTCCGGATACCCCCTAATCCAGGACTCCTCAATGAGCGAGGGATGCTCCGCATCAGTCGGGTAGTTTGTGCAGGACTAGATTTGCTGCCCTCACATAGGAAAAAGGTTCAAAGAGAACAAATATGGGACCAACGTAGATATGTTGCTTGGCAACATACTCTGCATCACCCATTTATATGTGTGGACGTACATGGTGCTTGCATGTCCAATGTCCCATACAAATATTTTGTTGTTGTTAATCTAAGAATGCCGCTGGAAAATTGAAGCAATGCCACTGCTAAAAGTAAGTTACATTTTTAATGAATGTTATTTTAAGAGAATATCTTTGTTAATATGAATCAATGCAACCGTTTTACAAATGCTATTGTCCTGCTTTGTTTTCCATCAAGATAAGGTAGATGCTTATTTTTGTGTCCATATGATTCATCCTCCTTTATTTGCTAGTAGTTGTTTCTTCTTTTACCTTTGAAAACAGGGATATATATTCAACTCGTTGCTATTGCAACCTTTTGCTTCACTATGCAAAACACATCTGTTTTAAGAGTGTTTTGTGTAGTTCAACTTAAATGTCACACCGACAAGTTTGCTTGATTTAGTTGAACTATACAAAAGGAGATTGGATTTCCTATTCGTGTTGGCAGATTCATATTTGATCTTGTCTGCCTCATAAAAGGTCAGTACTAGCCTTCATCCACATGATTGTGCAGTGGGCTTTGAGATGTTGTGCTACTTGTAGTGGTACTGATTTAAATAAATGTTGAATTAAAGCTATTGTATTGCTGTCTTTTCCCATTAAGTGAACAAAAATGGGACCAACCCATACATGATGCCTGTTGCTTTGTTACAACAAACTCTGCATCACCCCCCTTTATAAGCAGATGGAAGCACATGGTGCTGTTGCACCCACTCTCCCCTGGAACTGTTTATGATTTTTGTTAATCTAATGCCACTAGTAAAATTAAGCAATGCCACTCTTACAATTAACTACTAAATCTTACTTCAAAACTGCAACGCTTGTCAGGTATCGGCGGGAGTACCATTTCTGTTAGGGATCGACGGGAGTACATGTTTAAGAAATGTATTTTTGAGATAATGTCTCTGTTATAATATATCAGTTATAGTGTTTTACAAATGGTACTATCCTGCTTTGTAGTTCTTTCTACATGTTTAACCAAGGTATTGTTAAGATAATGTCTCTGTAAATATGAATCAGTTGCACTGTTTTAGGAATGGTACTTTTCTGTTTTGTCATTCTTTATACATGTTGAAACAAGGTATTGTTAAGATAATGTAACGCCTCGGATGTAACTTTCCATATTTGTAACTCCAACTCTTGCCATTTCCGGCTATGTGATATATATTTTCTCCGTGGTTGGATTTTTGTCTTCGTTTTGCATTTTGTTCATGTCATGCATCTCATCTCATGGCATCATCTGCATTGCATCCGCATTGTTTTCTTAAAAATCTTAGTCCGTTCGTAGTTGCCACGTATCTCTGTTGTTATCGTTGTCCATCCCAAGACCAACCACACACTTGCACACATTGGTCTTATCTCCCTTTGCACAACCACCGACCCCCTTTTGCGCGCATTCAAAAACTCCTCCGAACCCGAACCGTGCTGTCGTGACCGATGAATCCGGATCATCCACAAACATCTATAAAACATCTCTGTTTTCTCATTTGGACTCTCTAGCCTATTTTTTCGACCATCCGATTATGATCGAAGGGATGACATAGCCCCTAACCAAAGACCCAGTGCTATATATAGCAGACCAATCCCTAATTTCTACGGATCCTCCTAGCCGCCGCCGCCACTCCTCTTGTCTCCTCCCACCTCGGGTTCTTCCCCGATCCAAAAATCCACCTCGTCTTTAGCCACCCACCAACCAGAGAAGCGCCTGACCTTCTCTGCCCCATCCATCCCACCGATCCACTCCACCCACAACTGCAGCCGCCTTGCCTCGTCGCCCGCCCGCATGGTCAAGGAAGCCCGAGATCGTGCCTCCTCTTCTGTCCTCTGCTCGATCCCGAGTGGATCGTGAGCACCAGCGCCTCCCCGCCACCTTGCGCGCCCACGCCACCGGCGACAATAGCAGCAGCAGGTCATGCCGCCGGCCTCGTCCCGCTCCTTTCCTTTCTTCCTCCTTTTCTCTCTCTGCCTCACCTCTGTCTCTCTCACTCTGTTTTGGACCATGGGCCTCGCCATGGATCTCCAGCCGCCGGCAAGACCTGGCCTCGTCGGTTCCACCTCCCACCGCCGGGAATCGGTTCCCCTCGACCTCGCGCACCTCCCCTGCCCTGCGCCATTGTCACGCCCAATATGCGACCCTATCCAAAAGGACTCGAAGGTCCCACCAAGGATAGACCCGCATATTGAAACACTTTTGCAAGGTGGATATCATTACATCAACATTACATAATAGATGGGGATACATACATAAGGCATACAATGCCACACGAATACAACATCACAATACAAAAGAGCATCATCCGACTACGGATGAAACACAAACAGAAACTCAAACGACATCCACCCTGCTAGCCCAGGCTGCCGACCTGGAACCTATCCCCTGATCGAAGAAGAAGCAGAAGAAGAACTCCAAGACAAGCAAACATCGCTCTCGCGTCATGATCATCACATAACCTATACCTACAACTATTGTTGTAGTAATCTGTGAGCCACGAGGACTCAGCAATCCCATTACCAGGGGTATCAAGACTAGCAAAGCTTAAAGGGAGAGGAAGGAGTAAAGTGGTGAGGCTGCAGCAGCGACTAAGCATATATGGTGGCTAACACACGCAAATAAGAGCGAGAAGAGAGCAAGCAGAACGGTCGTGAAGCTAGCAATGATCAAGAAGTGATCCTGAACTCCTACTTACGTCAAACATAACCCAAAACCGTGTTGGCTTCCCGGACTCCGCCGAGAAGAGACCATCACGGCTACACACACGGTTGATGCATTTTAATTCAAATCAGGTGTCAAGTTATCTACAACCAGACATTAACAAATTCCCATCTGCCTATAACCGCAGGCACGGCTTTCGAAAGATTATACCCTGTAGGGGTGTCCCAACTTAGCCCATGATAAGCTCTCGCGATCAACGAAGGATATACCTTCTCCTAGGAAGACCCGATCAGACTCGGAATCCCGGTTTACAAGACATTTCGACAATGGTAAAACAAGACCAGCAAAGCCTCCCACTGTGCCGACAAATCCCGATAGGAGCTGCACATATCTCGTTCTCAGGGCACACCGGATGAGCCAGACGTCGGGTTGGCATAGACCCTGGTTGCCCAGGGGGCGCCGGACATCGCTCGGTTGGGACCAACACTTAGACAAGCATTGGCCCGAGGGGCTAAAATAAAGATGACCCTCGAGAGGGCGACTCCCAAGGGAAAAGTAGGTGGTGGTGAGGCAAATGGTAAAACCAATGTTGGGCCTTGCTGGAGGAGTTTTATTCAAAGCGAACTATCAAGGGGGTCCCATAAATCACCCAACCGCGTAAGGAACGCAAAATCCGGGAACATAACACCGGTATGACGGAAACTAGGGCGGCAAGAGTGGAACAAAACACCAGGCATAAGGCCGAGTCTTCCACCCTTTACCAAGTATATAGATGCATTAATAATATAAGAGATATTGTGATATCCCAACCAAAATCCTGTCCACCATGGAGCAATCTTCAACTTCACCTGCAACTAGCAACGCTATAAGAGGGCTGAGCAAAGCGGTAACATAGCCAAGCAACGGTTTGCATAGGAAAGGTGTCAAAGGTTAGAGGTTCATGGCAATTTGGGATGGCTTGATAAACAGGTGATAGTAGCACAACATAGCGATAGAACGAAGCAACTAGCATATCAATGATAGTAGTGAGATCCAGGGTAGCGGTCATCTTGCCTGAAATCTCACAAGGAAGAAGAACGAGTCCATGAAGAAGACGAACGGATGAAGCCGAACCAAGCGTAGACGAACGAATCCTCACGAACGCAACGAAACGGGAACTATCGAGAAGAAGCACACAACATAGTAAACACACCGCACATGAACAAGGCATGATGCACAACAAGCATGATGCATGACAAAGCTATATGGAGCTACTCATGGCAAGAGATGATGCAAACAAGAGCAACACATCAAGGCAAGTTTAATTGAGGCCGGGAACAACATATAAAAATTCCGATAAGTCCTCGTTGGTCCAGATATGAATAAACCTTATGTTCAGTTGTTAAACAGCAAGTTAAGATGCACCAAGATGATCTACACGAGATTCTAGTCAAGTTACATATAAAGTTCGTTTAGTTCGGAGCTACGGCCTAGAAGGTATGAGCAAAACAAGTTAAACATGGCATTGATGCAAAATGCACCCAAACATCAAGCAAAACACCTCAAAACATGGATGCAACATGATAATATGAAACGACATGCTAAATCAAGCAAGTTTCATATAGAGCACACTCAAAACGGAGCAACGGTTCAACACACACACACATGAAACAAGTTATAGCAACAATCTGTCCAAAACAGCAACTAGGCATATTGCAAGCATCAAAACAATACGCTACAGTACCACAATATGAAAATAAAAGGCATGTGCATGAAGTACAGGTAAAGCATAACAAAACATGAACACTGAGCTATCTCCAGAAATCACTAGAACATGCTCAAACACACATGTCAAGATTGCATATAATAACAGTTTCAGACTTTTGCAGAAATAATATCAGGTTGCAATGTTTAGAGATATCAAACAACATGTTACAGGAACTTATCATGGCAAACCAAGGCATGGCATGAATCTACTAAATGCATAGAACAAAAGTCCCTTACTGACTATGAGCCAAAAAGGATCAGAAGAAATGATGGCACCCATGTAAACATGGCAAGTTATATTACAGATTCAAACATGGCAGGAACAGAATTATGAAGGCATGTTGGTGAGCTTGTATAGCTCACCACAGAGCAATACATGGAATGGCAAGGAAACCAACAGTAAGAAGACATATTTATGAAGCTAAGCATGGCAAGAGGAAGTTCATAGGGTGCATGGAACACTAGCAACAATCATGGCAACAACTGAACTTAATGTTAACAGGCTGACAGCAACATCATATAGCAACTTTGAAGCAAGGAAACAACAATCTACAGCAAGCCATAAATGCAACCAGGGGCATGGATGTATAGAGCATGACATGTAGAGCAAAACACCCTTAGTGACCATCTCCAGATTATGCATAGAATGATTTGTACAAGCAGGTTTACATAGCATCGCGAAATAACAGATTCAGCCTAGCAAAACAGCAACAGCAAGTACCCTACTTAACAAGCTCGATTCACTCACCACAAGTCTTTGCATGACAAGATAAGCATAGCATCAGCAAGAAGACATGTTTATGAAACAAACCAAGGCAAGAACAAGTTCATAGCATGCAATGATCAACTACAACAACCTCGGCAAAATTGAATAACATGTAAACAATCTGCCAGGAAACATTTTGTAGCAAAAGTAGAGCACGAAAATGACATTCTAGACTACTCCATAATTGTAAACAGGGGCATGAATGGATAGAGAACAACCATATGTTCAAAACATCCTTACTGAAGTATCTCTAAATATGCATGGATCTCTCTGTAGCATCATGTTTACATGGCATCAAAATAACAGCAGAACAGGGACTGAAATCAGCAACATTACGATGCCTAGTTTGCATGCTTGTGCTAGTCATCACGTTGATCACAAAATACATGGTAAGCACCTCTGTAAAGAAGACATGGCACAGTTCAAAACACATGTAGACATCAACCTCATAGGATGCACACATCAATCATGGCAAAAATGACAAAAGAGCAAGTTCTGTTAAGAAACAGGAACTAACATTATGAAGCACTCTTGCAACGATGATTCAGGTATCAAGATGAGCTCAAATGAACATGATGCATTGGAATGAAATGAATTACTAGTTGAGACGAACAATTTGACATATTACACGCACAAAATGGAGCAGTATGCATGGAGATATGATGCGATGAACATGGCATGAAAATGTCAGGGACTTGGTCATTTTACTGAAAAAAAACAGGACGGGCGCTAGATTATTAGGGTGTGCTCAGGGCAGGATTTAGGCGGGCTCTCACCATTGGGCTCAGCCCAGGACAGTGGTGGATCGGGCCGGCAGGGTTCTAGGCCGGGGCCCACGAGGCGCCGCGGTGGAGGAGGCCCACGCAGGCGTGAGGCGTCGGGGTCGACGAGAGGGCGCAGAGGCGCGTCCTCCTCGAGGTCATGGCGGCGCCGGCGGGGAGGGGGCCATCTCCGGCGAGGGCAGGCGCGGGGAGGCCAGGAATGGGCGCCCAGGGCTCGGATCTAGCGGATCCCGGGCGGATCCGGCGGGAGGAGGCCGGCGGCGAGGTGCCGAGCTCTGGCGCTAGCGGATCTGCGAAGGGAAGAGAGAGGGAGAGAGATCAGGTGAGGAAGAGAGAGAAAAGAGAGGAAGAAGAAGGGAAGGGCGGCGGATCTGGCCCGGGGGTCGGCGGTGACGGAGCCAGCCGACGGCGTCAGAGGACGGCGGCGCTGGACCATTCCGGCGAGGCCGGATCGAACGCGGCAGAGCCCTCCTGGCTCGGGGACGAGGAGAGCGGACACTTGGGCGCGAGCGGGTGCCTGCGGGCCACGACGGCGGCGGCCCGGGCCCGGGCGGGCTATGCCTGGGCCTGCAGGGCCTCGGAAGGTGGGAGGAGGGCTGCGGGGACGCGTGGCGCAAGGGGATTGGGTGCGGCGCGGTCAGGTGGCGACCTGGCGCCGCTGGGTCGGTCGGAGGAGGTGGCGCTAGTGGTGGCTGGCGGCGGCTGGCCGAAGGGATGGTGACAAGTGGCGAGGCAGGGGTGGTGCGGTGCGGATTCTGAGGAGGGGGAAGTCTAGAGATAGGTGGAGGGGCTAGGCTACCCAAAATGGACAAGGGGTGTCCATATATAGCAGGAGGGGCTAGGGTTGGGGGGTTTGAGGCCGTTTTTGGACCGTACGATCGCGATCGTGCGGCTCCGGTCAGAGGGGGGAGGTTAGTGGGCTGTGGAGAGACCATGGGCTGCAGGAGAGAAGAGGGAGAGAGGCCCGACAGCAGTTTCCGGATACCGAAAATGTTCGACGTATAGACCGGCTATATTGCGGTTGTAGGTTTAACGGTTGGGCTATCAAATGGACTCCGAATGCGACAAAACTTGGCAGGCGGTCTGTCTACACTAAAATAAGACCGCACAACAAGTTGCAACCCATTCCGAGAACATTTTTAAGCCACTTATAAAATAATATTTCGGAGGTGCCGCGGGCACGCGCGAGTGTGTCTGGCTCAGAACGGACAACGGAGAGAACCGGGGGAACCTGAACGAATGCAAGTTTTGAAAAACATGCAGATGAAATGCAGATGATAACATGGCAAAATGCAACACGCAAGCAAATGACATGGCAACGACGGCGAATAACTGACAGACACCTGGCGCATCGAATCCGGGGCGTTACAACACTCCTCCACTAACAAGAGATCTCGTCCCGAGATCTTAGGACCGAGACGGAAGGGAAAAAGGGATGAGGTGAAACAAAAACTGAAGAGAGAAGAACAAAGAATCGAGACTATTCGAGGAGAAGAGAGGAACGACGAGAATGACGAGAATCGAAAGCTCTCGAAATAAGATAGACTATGAAATCACTCCGGTTAGAACGAGATAAGAAACGAATAAGACTGAAAGGATTTAGGCAGAACTCTGACTGAACATGGAATGAATAGAACATGAACTTGAGAGGATGGAATGATACGAGATGGACTCTTGAAGAATGAATTAAATCATGAAGAACCACCATGAAGAACTCCGGTAATAAAAGGATGATGACATCGAATTGAAGCTTGAAAAGAAACAGATTAAAACCTTGCGGTGATTTAGATGGAGGTTCTGACGAAATGACCGAGGAAATTTGAACTCCGGAAAAGAAAAGATGAAAACACTTGGAACTAGATTTTATTCCTCAAGAACAAACTCCAAAGGAAGGGATTACTCATTTGGATGAAATAAGAATAAGATTTATTGTATGCTTATCCTTCATCAAATTAAATTGATGACAAGCAATGGATTTTTCATACTACTTATTCTTCTTGAAAAAGGATTTAGAAGGGACATATCGCAAACTTGAGACGGTCTTCATGAACCACCGGTAGGATTGAAAGAACCAATGGATTAAAATGATAAGAACGAAAAAGGAATCTGAAGGAACCACCGAAAGAATTAGAAAAATGACTGATGAAAAAACTGAATCACCGGGAAGAATTAGAAGACCAACTATGCTAGAGGGGGTTTAGATGCAAAAGAATAAAGAGATCATGAATTGATTAAAGAACACTTGAACGAAGCACCGGGATAATTGGATAACGGTAGCTGAAATGAGAGGACGAAGAATTCTACTGGAATGATGGCCTCTGGTGAAAAGAAACAGAAATCAAGTCCTGAAATACTTCGGATAGGTGAGAAAAGAATATCTGACAAATGGAATAATTCGAGATGATGATATGAAAACTCTTCTTCGATCTTCAAATGACGATGGGAAACACCACCAAAATTACTGAGATACTCCGGGAGAATGAAAAAGAGGAAGGGTTGAATCAAAGTTGAAAAGAATTTGAAAGCGAACTTGGAGATGGCATCTGACCGATGAAATGCATTCTTATGTCAAACTCGAAAAGAATTAGAAATGGCTCCGGAATAATTAGAAGAGTCAGGTAAGATCCTGGGAAAAGACCTGTGGGTTAGGGCCCACTGAAGAGATAACACCGTCGGAAAGGATTGTTGAAAAGATAGAGGATGCACCGGAACAATTGTAATATTTGAATGAGGTGACAACCTCGAATTAATTGGAACACAGACGAATCTCCTGAGATGTCTTGCGAACTCCGGAATGATTGAACGGCGAGAGGCAAACGAGCAGAGAAAACACTTGAGCAGATGGAAAGAATATAATCACTACCGAAAATGGAATTGAAACCACCGGAAAAGAGATGAAGAATGTCCACCGAGACGAGAATTCACTGGTTGAAATAATTTACGAAAGACTGAAGAGGCTCCGCACGAATGAGATAGATGGTCGAGAGAAACTCAGACTCCGGGAAGAAAAGGGTGGGAGGGCGGGAAAACAAAAGCAACTTGAAAGGGGAAATCGATGAATAACTTGAAGAGAAGACACATGTTGAAAGAAAGCAAAGGCTTCACATGAGTAGGATGCATACTCGTTTACGGACTCCGGTTCTGAGAAGAAGAAAGGTGGGTGGGTGGGAAAGAAAACAACTGAGGATTGGACTCAAAGATGAAGATGCTCGAGAAAAGCACCGGATGCAAAGAGCTGAGAACCAACGATCGGAAAACCAACTGCGTGATCCTAAAGAAAAATTTGAAGGGGAAGAGGAGTAATTCAAAACACCTACGTCAAGATTCCTCACCAGAGCGACGAAGAGGCTGAGGAGTAAAAAGAATTCCTACTCTCCGATATAACTAGACTCCGAAAACAGTTTTGTTCTAGACTCAACAACGGCCAAACTACACGATCAATCAAGGGGTGCTCCTAAGGTCGGTCGAGGATCTGATACCAACTTGTCACGCCCAATATGCGACCCTATCCAAAAGGACTCGAAGGTCCCACCAAGGATAGACCCGCATATTGAAACGCTTTTGCAAGGTGGATATCATTACATCAACATTACATAATAGATGGGGATACATACATAAGGCATACAATGCCACACGAATACAACATCACAATACAAAAGAGCATCATCCGACTACGGATGAAACACAAACAGAAACTCAAACGACATCCACCCTGCTAGCCCAGGCTGCCGACCTGGAACCTATCCCCTGATCGAAGAAGAAGCAGAAGAAGAACTCCAAGACAAGCAAACATCGCTCTCGCGTCATGATCATCGCATAACCTGTACCTACAACTGTTGTTGTAGTAATCTGTGAGCCACGAGGACTCAGCAATACCATTATCATGGGCATCAAGACTAGCAAAGCTTAAAGGGAGAGGAAGGAGTAAAGTGGTGAGGCTGCAGCAGCGACTAAGCATATATGGTGGCTAACATACGCAAATAAGAGCGAGAAGAGAGCAAGCAGAACGGTTGTGAAGCTAGCAATGATCAAGAAGTGATCCTGAACTCCTACTTACGTCAAACATAACCCCAAACCGTGTTCGCTTCCCGGACTCCGTCGAGAAGAGACCATCACGGCTACACACACGGTTGATGCGTTTTAATTCAAATCAGGTGTCAAGTTATCTACAACCGGACATTAACAAATTCCCATCTGCCTATAACCGCAGGCACGGCTTTCGAAAGATTATACCCTGCAGGGGTGTCCCAACTTAGCCCATGATAAGCTCTCGCGATCAACGAAGGATATACCTTCTCCCAGGAAGACCCGATCAGACTCGGAATCCCGGTTTACAAGACATTTCGACAATGGTAAAACAAGACCAGCAAAGCCTCCCACTGTGCCGACAAATCCCGATAGGAGCTGCACATATCTCGTTCTCAGGGCACACCGGATGAGCCAGACGTTGGGTTGGCATAGACCTTGGTTACCCAGGGGGCGCCGGATATCGCTCAGTTTGGACCAACACTTAGACAAGCATTGGCCCGGTGGGGCTAAAATAGAGATGACCCTCGAGAGGGCGACTCCCAAGGGAAAAGTAGGTGGTGGTGAGGCAAATGGTAAAACCAATGTTGGGCCTTGCTGGAGGAGTTTTATTCAAAGCGAACTATCAAGGGGGTCCCATAAATCACCCAACCGCGTAAGGAACGCAAAATCCGGGAACATAACACCGGTATGACGGAAACTAGGGCGGCAAGAGTGGAACAAAACACCAGGCATAAGGCCGAGTATTCCACCCTTTACCAAGTATATAGATGCATTAATAATATAAGAGATATTGTGATATCCCAACCAAAATCCTGTCCACCATGGAGCAATCTTCAACTTCACCTGCAACTAGCAACGCTATAAGAGGGCTGAGCAAAGCGGTAACATAGCCAAGCAACGGTTTGCATAGGAAAGGTGTCAAAGGTTAGAGGTTCATGGCAATTTGGGATGGCTTGATAAACAGGTGATAGTAGCACAACATAGCGATAGAACGAAGCAACTAGCATAGCAATGATAGTAGTGAGATCCAGGGTAGCGGTCATCTTGCCTGAAATCTCACAAGGAAGAAGAACGAGTCCATGAAGAAGACGAACGGATGAAGCCGAACCAAGCGTAGACGAACGAATCCTCACGAACGCAACGAAATGGGAACTATCGAGAAGAAGCACACAACATAGTAAACACACCGCACATGAACAAGGCATGATGCACAACAAGCATGATGCATGACAAAGCTATATGGAGCTACTCATGGCAAGAGATGATGCAAACAAGAGCAAAACATCAAGGCAAGTTTAATTGAGGCCGGGAACAACATATAACAATTCCGGTAAGTCCTCATATGCAAATTTCGAAATTGGTCCAGATATGAATAAACCTTATGTTCAGTTGTTAAACAGCAAGTTAAGATGCACCAAGATGATCTACACGAGATTCTAGTCAAGTTACATATAAAGTTCATTTAGTTCGGAGCTACGGCCTAGAAGGTATGAGCAAAACAAGTTAAACATGGCATTGATGCAAAATGCACCCAAACATCAAGCAAAACACCTCAAAATATGGATGCAACATGATAATATGAAACTACATGCTAAATCAAGCAAGTTTCATATAGAGCACACTCAAAACGGAGCAACGGTTCAACACACACACACATGAAACAAGTTATAGCAACAATCTCTCCAAAACAACAACTAGGCATATTGCAAGCACCAAAACAATACGCTACAGTACCACAATATGAAAATAAAAGGCATGAGCATGAAGTACATGTAAAGCATAACAAAACATGAACACTGAGCTATCTCCAGAAATCACTAGAACATGCTCAAACACACATGGCAAGATTGCATATAATAACAGTTTCAGACTTTTGCAGAAATAACATCAGGTTGCTATGTTTAGAGATACCAAACAACATGTTACAGGAACTTATCATGGCAAACAAAGGCATGGCATGAATCTACTAAATGCATAGAACAAAAGTCCCTTACTGACCATGAGCCAAAAAGGATCAGAAGAAATGATGGCACCCATGTAAACATGGCAAGTTATATTACAGATTCAAATATGGCAGGAACAGAGTTATGAAGGCATGTTGGTGAGCTTGTACAGCTCACCACAGAGCAATACGTGGCATGGCAAGGCATCCAACAGTAAGAATACATATTTATGAAGCTAAGCATGGCAAGATAAAGTTCATAGGGTGCATGGAACACTAGCAACAATCATGGCAACAACTGAACTTAATGTTAACAGGCTGACAGTAACATCATATAGCAACTTTGGAGCAAGGAAACAACAATCTACAGCAAGCCATAAATGCAACCAGGGGCATGGATGGATAGAGCATGACATGTAGAACAAAACACCCTTAGTGACCATCTCCAGATTATGCATAGAATGATTTGTAGAAACAGGTTTACATAACATCGCGAAATAACAGATTCGGCCTAGCAAAACAGCAACAGCAAGTACCCTACTTAACAAGCTCGATTCACTCACCACAAGTCATTGCATGAAAAGATAAGCATAGCATCAGCAATAAGACATGTTTATGGAACAAACCAAGGCAAGAACAAGTTCATAGCATGCAAGGATCAACTACAACAACCTCGGCAAAATTGAATAACATGTAAACAATCTGCCAGGAAACATTTTGTAGCAAAAGTAGAGCACGAAAATGACATTCTAGACTACTCCATAATTGCAAACAGAGGCATGAATGGATAGAGAACAACCATATGTTCAAAACATCCTTACTGAAGTATCTCTAAATATGCATGGATCTCTCTGTAGCATCATGTTTACATGGCTCAAAATAATAGCAGAACAGGGACTGAAATCAGCAACATTACGATGCCTAGTTTGCATGCTTGTGCTAGTCACCACATTGATCACAAAATACATGGTAAGCACCTCTGTAAAGAAGACATGGCATAGTTCAAAACACATGTAGACATCAACCTCATAGGATGCACACATCAATCATGGCAAAAATGACAAAAGAGCAAGTTCTGTTAAGAAACAGGAACTAACATTATGAAGCACTCTTGCAACGATGATTCAGGCATCAAGATGATCTCAAATGAACATGATGCAATGGAATGAAATGAATTACTAGTTGAGACGAACAATTTGACATATTACACGTACGAAACGGAGTAGTATGCATGGAGATATGATGCGATGAACATGGCATGAAAATGTCAGGGACTTGGTCATTTTACTGAAAAAAACAGGACGGGCGCTAGATTACTAGGGTGTGCTCAGGGCAAGATTTAGGCGGGCTCTCACCATTGGGCTCAGCCCAGGACGGTGGTGGATTGGGCCGGCGGGGTTCTGGGCCGGGGCCCACGAGGCGCCGCGGTGGAGGAGGCCCACGCGGGCGTGAGGCGTCGGGGTCCACGAGAGGGCGCAGAGGCGCGTCCTCCTCGAGGTCATGGCGGCGCCGGCGGGGAGGGGGCCATCTCCGGCGAGGGCAGGCGCGGGGAGGCCGGGAACGGGCGCCCAGGGCTCGGATCCAGCGGATCCCGGGCGGATCCGGCGGGAGGAGGCCGGCGGCGAGGTGCCGAGCTCTGGCGGCGGCGGATCTGCGAAGGGGAGAGAGAGGGAGAGAGATCAGGTGAGGGACAGAGAGAAAAGAGAGGAAGAAGAAGGGAAGGGCGGCAGATCTAGCCTGGGGGTCGGCGGTGACGGAGCCAGCCGACGGCGTCAGAGGACGGCGGCGCTGGACCATTCCGGCGAGGCCGGATCAAACGCGGCCGAGGCCTCCTGGCTCGGGGACGAGGAGAGCGGACACTTGGGCGCGGGCGGGCGCCTGCGGGCCGGGACGGCGGCGGCTCGGTCCCGGGCGGGCTGCGGCTAGGCCTGCAGGGCCGCGGAAGGTGGGAGGAGGGCTGCGGGGACGCGTGGCGCAAGGGGATTGGGTGCGGTGCGGTCAGGTGGCGACGTGGCGCCGCTGGGTTGGTCGGTGGAGGTGGCGCTAGTGGTGGCTGGCGGCGACTGGCCGAAGGGATGGTGATAAGTGGCGAGGCAGGGGTGGTGCGGCGCGGATTCTGAGGAGGGGGAAGGCTAGAGATAGGTGGAGGGGCTAGGCTACCCAAAATGGACAAGGGGTGTCCATATATAGCAGGAGGGGCTAGGGTTGGGGGGTTTGAGGCCGTTTTTGGACCGTACGATCGCGATCGTGCGGCTCCGGTCAGAGGAAGGAGGTTAGTGGGCTATGGAGAGACCATGGGCTGCAGGAGAGAAGAGGGAGAGAGGCCCGGCAGCAGTTTCCGGATACCAAAAACGTCCGACGTATAGACCGGCTATATTGCGGTTGTAGGTTTAACGGTTGGACTATCAAATGGACTCCGAATGCGACGAAACTTGGCAGGCGGTCTGTCTACACTAAAATAAGACCGCACGACAAGTTGCAACCCATTCCGAGAACATTTTTAAGCCACTTATAAAATAATGTTTCGGAGGTACCGCGGGCGCGCACGAGTGTGTCTGGCTCAGAACGGACAACGGAGAGAACCTGAACGAATGCAAGTTTTGAAAAACATGCAGATGAAATGCAGATGATGACATGGCAAAATGCAACACGCAAGCAAATGACATGGCAACGACGGCGAATAACTGACAGACACCTGGCGCATCGAATCCGGGGCGTTACAGCCATGGATCCGCGCCCAGCCTTCCTTCTGTGTGTCGTTCCTCGCGCGTCGGACCTCCCCAACCTCGCCGGAGCCCCGCAGGTCGCCAACCCTGCCTCTCCTTCCTTCGGTCCTCCTCTGTTGTTCTCTCGCTCACGTCTCTCTCGACTGCTCTCTCTATCTTCGCTGCAGTTAGCCGCTATGGCCATCGATGGGAGATGCCTCCCCTGCTTCTGCGTGTGAAGCACGCGGGGACGACGACGGATCCAACGAGCGCCCGCCTCGTCCCGCCTACCCTTGCCGGGTCTGAACCCAGGCGCCTCCCCGCGCTGCCGTCTCTCGCCCATCGCTCCGCCCAGCTGCCGCTGTCCTGCGTCTTCTCGGCGAGAGCCACGCCTCTACCTCGTCCAGTTCAAGCGAACGAGACGACCAGAGCTGCCCCTCGTTGACCCGTTCCACGCCAAAGCCCATCGCCCCCTTCCAGCCTCCCTCTCCACCAAACCGGGCCGAAGCCCATGGGTGAGCTCCCCACACAGCCCCTCCTCTCTGTTCAGCCCAACAGTGCTCCAGATTCGGCCCAGTGTGTTTTTTCCCTGCACTGCGATTTTAGCATTATCCTATGTTTTACAGTTTTATAGGAAAGTCCCTCTAGATCATGCACTTAATAACTCGCAAATGGTGCATCGGATTAAAATGATTTAAACATGTAAAATGCTTAGAATTGCATCTAGTTTCATAATCTGCTACTTTCATCTATGTTAAAAATGTTTAACTTGCTGTTTGCTATTATTTTGCATAAATGCCATGCTTAAACGATTTATTTCATAACTACATAATCGTAGCTCCAATTTTAATAAACTTTATATGTAAATGTGGTGGAAAATGCATAGATTAACTTGGTGTACTTTATTTTCCCGTTTAACAACAATAAAATATGTTTTAGGGAAGAACAGTACCAGATTCAAATATTGCTCATGAGGATTTTTTGGAATTGTTGTTTGTTGTTTCCGGCCTCATTTAAACTTGCCTAAATAGTTAGTTTACTTATGTTTCACCTCTTGCCATGTTTAACCACATTTAATATTGTTGTGTACCTAAACAAGAGCGAACTAAATAACTCGAATGTGGTGTTTCGTCAATATGCAACTCGTTGCATATTGAGCTCCACTTAACTTGTACTCCCTCCGTCCGCGAATAAGTGTACTTCTAGCTTTTGTCTTAAGTCAAAGTTTTAAAACTTTGACCAACTTTATGGAAAAAAGTAGCAGCATTTATGACACTAAATTAGTATCACTAGATCTGTTTTGAAATGTATTTTCATAATATATCAATTTGATATCATATATGTTACTACTTTTTTGTATATAGTTGGTCAAAGTTTTAAAACTTTGACTTAGGACAAAAGCTAGAAGTACACCTATTCGCGGACGGAGGGAGTAGTATCGTTTGTTGCCTTTTGCCATGCCATGCCTATCTAAACCGGACATGCATCATACTTGGTTGTGCATCATGCCATGGTTATGTGATGGCTGTTTACCATGTTGTTTGCTTCTTTCAGGTGTTGCTTCTTAGTTCCGGTAACGTTGTGATTGTGAGGATTCGTTCGACTACATCTGTTTGTCTTCTTCATGGACTCGTTCTTCTTCCTTGTGGGATCTCAGGCAAGATGACCATTACCCTCGATATCACTTCTATCTTTGCTTGCTAGTTGCTTCGTTCTATCGCTATGCTGTGCTACCTATCACTTGTTTATCAAGCCTCCCAAATTGCCATGTCAGCCTCTAATTCACCCTTCCTAGCAAACCGTTGCTTGGCTATGTTACCGTTTTGCTGAGCCCCTCTTATAGCGTTGTTAGTTGCAGGTGAAGTTGAAGATTGCTCCATAATGGACAGGATTATGTTGGGATATCACAATATCTCTTATTTAATTAATGCATCTATATACTTGGTAAAGGGTGGAAGGCTCGGCCTTATGCCTAGTGTTTTGTTCCACTCTTGCTGCCCTAGTTTCCGTCATACCGGTGTTTTGCTTGATTTTGCATTCCTTACGCGGTTGGGTAATTTATGGGACCCCCTTGACAGTTCGCTTTGAATAAAACTCCTCCATCAAGCCCCAACCTTGGTTTTACCATTTGCCTACCTAAGCCTTTTCCCTTGGGTTTTCGCGAGCCCGAGGGTCATCTTTATTTAACACCCCCGGGCCAGTGCTCCTTCGAGTGTTGGTCCGAACCGAGTAGACTGCGGGGCCACCTCGGGGAAACTTGAGGACTGGTTTTACTCGTAGAATGTCTCATCTGGTGTGCTCTGAGAACGAGATATGTGCAGCTCCTATCAGGATTTGTCGGCATAGTCGGGCGGCTTTGCTGGTCTTGTTTTACCATTGTTGAAATGTCTTGTAAACCGGGATTCCGAGACTGATCTTGTCTTCCTGGGAGAAGGAATATCCTTCGTTGACCGTGAGAGCTTGTGATGGGCTAAGTTGGGACAACCCTGCAGGGTATAAACTTTCGAGAGCCGTGCCCGCGGTTATGTGGCAGATGGGAATTTGTTAATATCCGGTTGTAGAGAACTTGACACTTGACTTAATTAAAACGCATCAACCGCGTGTGTAACCGTGATGGTCTCTTTTCGGCGGAGTCCGGGAAGTGAACACGGTCTTTGTGTTATGAGTGTGCGTAAGTAGTTTCAGGATCACTTCTTGATCACTTCTAGTTTCACGACCGTTCCGTTGCTTCTCTTCTCGCTCTTATTTGCGTATGATAGCCACCATATTTGCTTAGTGCTTGCTGCAACTCCACCTCATTACCACTTCCTACCCATAAGCTTAAATAGTCTTGATCTCGCAGGTTTTGAGATTGCTGAGTCCTCATGACTCACCAGATACTACAAACTGTTGCAGGTCCCGATGATACCAGTGTAGGTGATGCAACCGAGCTCAGATGGGAGCTCAACAAAGATCTTGGTCGTTGCTATGTTTCTTTTCTGGTTGATCAGTAGTGGAGCCCAGTTGGGACGATTGGGGATCTAGCAGTTGGGTTATCTTCTTTTCTTTTGGCTTCGTCCGTAGTCGGACTATGTGTGTGCTCTAAATGATGTATGAATTATATGTTCATTGTGTGAACTGGCGATTGTAAGCCAACTCTTTATCCCATTCTTGTTCATTACATGGGATTGTGTGAAGATGACCCTTCTTGCGACAAAACCACCATGCGGTTATGCCTCTAAGCCGTGCCTCAACACGTGGGAGATATAGCCGCATCGTGGGTGTTACAGGTGATCTCGTGCACTTGGAAGTAATGATGTATGATCTGTTTAAGTACTTGTGTGAATTGGCGATTGTAAGCTAACTCTTTATCCCTTTCTTGTTCATTACATGGGATTGTGTGAAGATGACCCTTCTTGCGACAAAACCACAATGCGGTTATGCCTCTAATTCGTGCTTCGACACGTGGGAGATATAGCCGCATCGTGGGTGTTACAGATAATGTCTCGGTTAATATGAATGAATCACATTGTTTGAGAATTGCTACTGTCCTGCTTTATTTCCCATTAAGATAAGGTAGATGTTTTTTTATTCTGGGAGTATAAGTCATCAACCATTATTTCTCAGTAATTGTTTCCTTTATACCTATTTGTGCATACAAGGATATAAAAACTTCTGTCGGTTTTATTTTGATTTTGATTTTAGTTGAACTGCACAAAAGGAGCCAATGTGTTTAAGGCAAACTGTTGCATTATTGGGCCTAGTTGGTCTTCCAATTTTGAAGAAAGAAGCAAACACTATTTGCGCTACATTACAGAAGGAATGATGAGAAGCTTTAGAGTATTTGGTACGCCCAATATGCGATACTATCCTAAAGAGACTCGAAGGTCCCACCAAGGTAAGAACCGCATATTGAAACACTTTTGCCAGGTGGATATCATTACATCAACATTACATAATAGATGGGGATACATACAAAAGGCCTCCAATGCCACACGAATACAACATCATCTTAAATAAGAGCACCATCCGACTACGGATGAAACACAAACAGAAACTCAAACGACATCCACCCTGCTAGCCCAGGCTGCCGACCTGGAATCTATCCCCTGATCAAAGAAGAAGCAGAAGAAGAACTCCAAGACAAGCAAACATCGCTCTCGCATCCAAATCATCGCATAACCTATACCTGCAACTGTTGTTGTAGTAATCTGTGAGCCACGAGGACTCAGCAATCCCATTACCATGGGTATCAAGACTAGCAAAGCTTAAAGGGAAAGGAAGGGGTAAAGTGGTGAGGTTGCAGCAGCGTCTAAGCATATATGGTGGCTAACATACGCAAATAAGAGCGAGAAGAGAGCAAACAAAATGGTCGTGAAGCTAGCAATGATCAAGAGGTGATCTTGAACTCCTACTTACGTCAAACATAACCCAAAACCGTGTTCACTTCCCGGACTCCACCGAAAAGAGACCATCACGGCTACACACGCAGTTGATGCGTTTTAATTCGGATCTGGTGTCAAGTTATCTACAACCAGACATTAACAAATTCCCATCTGCCACATAACCGCGGGCACGTCTCTCGAAAGTTTATACCCTAAAGGGGTGTCCCAACTTAGCCCATGATAAGCTCTCGCAATCAACGAAGGATATACCTTCTCCCAGAAAGACCCGATCAGACTTGGAATCCCGGTTTACAAGACATTTCGACAATGGTAAAACAAGACCAGCAAAGTCGCCCGATGTGCCGACAATCCCGATAGGAGCTGCACATATCTTGTTCTCAGGGCAACACCGGATAGGTCAGCCTACAAGTAAAACCAGCCCTCGAGTTGCTCCGAGGTGGCCCCGCAGTCTGCCCGGTTTGGTCCAGCACTTAGAGAAGCACTGGCTCGGGGGGGGGGGGGGCTAAAATAAAGATGACCCTGGAGAGAGCGACTCCCAAGGGAAAAGTAGGTGGTGGTGAGGCAAATGGTAAAACCAAGGTTGGGCCTTGCTGGTGGAGTTTTATTCAAAACGAACTGTCAAGGGGGTCCCATAAATCACCCAACCGCGTCAAGGACGCAAAATCCAGGAACATAATACCAATATGAAGGAAACTAGGGCGGCAAGAGTGGAACAAAACACCAGGCATAAGGCCGAGTCTTCCACCCTTTACCAAGTATATAGATGCATTTTCCGCAAAAAAAGTATATAGATGCATTAATTAAATAAGAGATATTGTGATATCCCAACATAATCCTGTCCACCATGGAGCAATCTTCAACTTCACCTGCAACTAACACCGCTATAAGAGGGGCTGAGCAAAGCGGTAACATAGCCAAGCGACGGTTTGCTAGGAAGGGAGAAAAGGTTAGAGGCTGACATGGCAAATTGGGGAGGCTTGAACAACAAGTGATAGGTAGCGCAACAAAGCAACTAGCATAACAATGATAGTAGTAACATCCAGGGTAGCGGTCATCTTGCCTGAAATCCCGCAAGGAAGAAGAAGAGTCCATGAATAAGACGAACGGATGAAGCCGAACCAAGCGTAGATGAACGAATCCTCACGACCGCAACGAAACAGGAACTATCAAGAAGAAGCACACAACATGGTAAACACACCACACATAAACATGACATGATGCATACCAAGCATGATGCATGACAAAGCTAGATGAGGCTACTCATGGCAAGAGATGATGCAAACAAGAACAACACATCAAAGCAAGTTTAAATGAGGCCGGAAACAACATATAACAAATCCGGTAAGTCCTCATATGCAAATTTCGAAATTGGTTCAGATCTGAATAAACCTTATGTTCCAGTTGTTAAATAGCAAGTTAAGATGCATAAAGAGGATCTACACGAAATTCTAGTCAAGTTACATATAAAGTTCATTTAGTTCGGAGCTACGGTCTAGAAGATATGAGCAAAACAAGTTAAACATGGCATTGACGCAAAATGCATACAAACATCAAGCAAACACCTCAAAACAAGGATGCAACATGATAATATGAAACTAGATGCAAAACTAAGCAAGTTTCATATAGAGCACACTCAAAACGGAGCAACGGTTCAACACACACACATGAAACAAGTTATAATAACAATATGTCCAAAACAGCAACTAGGCATCTTGCAAGCATCAAAACAATATGCTACAGCATCTCAACATAATAACAAAAGGCATGGACACGATGTACAGGTAAAGCATAACAAAACATGAACACTGGGCTATCTCCAGAAATCAATAGAACATGCTCACAAAGACATGGCAAGATTGCAAATAATAACAGTTTCAGACTTTGCAGAAATAACATCAGGTTGCAATGTTTAGAGCTATCAAACAACATGCTACAAGAACTTAACATGGCAAAAAAAAGCATGGCATTCTATTACTAAAGACAAAGAACAAAACCCCCTTACTGAACTAATTCCAAAGATCAACATATAATATGATAGAAACCATGCAAACATGGCAAATGATATGACAGATTCATACATGGCACGAACAACAATAAGTAGGCATGTTCATGAGCTTGTACCACTCACCATAGAGCAATACATGGCATGGAAAGGTGACCAACAGTAATATGGAATATTTATGAAGCTAAACATGACAAGAGCAAGTTCATAGGGTGTATGGATCGCTAGCAAAGCTCATGGCAAAACTGAACTTAATGTTAACAGGCTGACAGGAACATTATTTAGCAATTTGAGAGCAAGATTACAACAAGCTACAGCAGTCTATAAATGCCACCAGGGGCATGGATTGATAGAGCATGACATGTGTAACAAAACATCCTTAGTGAACATCTCCAGATTATGCATAGAATGACTTGTAGGAGCATGTTTACATAGCATCATGATATAAGAGTTTCAGCCTAGCAAAACAGTAACAGCAAGTACCCTACTTCATGAGCTTGATGCACTCACTACAAGACTCACAAAAATACATGGATGGCACCACTGTAAAGAAGGAATGGCATAGTTCAAAACACATGTAGAGCTCATGCTCATAGAATGCACACACAAAATGCAACGAAAAAGACAAATCATCAAGTTCTGTTAACAGACAGCAGTTAACATCATATAGCACTCTTGCAACGATGATTCGGGCATCAACATGAACTCAAACAAGCATGACACAATGGAACAAAATGTAGAGAATCTCATGATGAACAATTTGACATATTATATACATGAAATGGGGCTACGGATGCAGAGTTATGATGCGATGAACAGGGGACGAAGATGCAAATATTTCGGGACTTAGGGAAATTTCGGGGTCAACCTCTTTGGATCTGGATCTGGGGCTCGTTGCACGGGAACCGAGGTGGCGGCGGGAGCTCGCCGGAGATGGGGCGGAGAGGGCCGGGGATGGTTGGGGCGTCGGATCTGGCCGGCCCCTTGCCGGATCCGGCCGGAGACGGGACCGACGGCGAGGCGAGGTCCGCCGGAGGCAAACAGGCGACGGGAGGCGGCGGGACGGCGCGACGGCCGGGGCGGCGCCGGTCGGGGGTGGCCGAGGTGGGGCGGCGGCGCGTCGGGCGGCGGGAAGGCCGGGCGCAGGGCGCGTGGCGGTGCGGGCACGCGCGGGCCGGGCGGGCCTGACCTGGGCCCCGCGGGCCGGTGGCGGCGGCTGGCGGCGGAGGGCCACGCGGCATGCTGGGATTCGCCGGGCGCGGCGGCACGGACACGTCCGACTCGGGACGGACATGTCCGGCGGTGGAAGGTGGAAGAAGACTAGGGTTTGCCCGAAAATTTCGGGGAGAGAGGCCTTTTTATAGGTAGAGGGAGCTAGGAGAGTCCAAATGGGGAGCGGTTTTCGGCCACGCGATTGTGATTGAATGACCGAGAGCATGGAAGGGGTTTGGATGGGTTATTGGGACACTTTGGACGGGTGTTGGGCTGCAACATAAAGAGGCTTTTACGGTTCCCCAGTTAACCGTTGGAGTATCAAACGGACTCCAAATGGCACGAAACTTGACAGGCGGTCTACCGGCAGTATACCAAGGCCGCTTGGAAAATCACGGTCCATTATGAGAATGTTTAACACCCACTCACAACAGGAGACAAAAGGGGGACGCCGGAGGACATAGGAGTGTCGGATGGCAAAACAGACAACGGGGAAAATGCTCGGATGCATGAGACAAACACGTATGCAAAATGAGATGCACATGATGACATGATAAAATGAAACACGCAAACAAATGACATGGCAATGACGGCGAATAACTGGCAGACACCTGGCGCATCGAATCCGGGGCGTTACAACACTCCTCCACTAACAAGAGATCTCGTCCCGAGATCTTAGGAACGAGACGGAAGGGAAAATGGGATGAGGTGAAACAAGAACTCAAGAGAAGAAGCAATGAATCGAGAGCACTTGAGAAGAAGAGAAGAACGACGAGAATGGCGAGAATCGAAAGCTCACGGAATCAGATAGACTATGAAACCACTCCGGTTAGAACGAGATAAGAAACGAATAAGACTGAAAGGATTTAGGCAGCACTCCGGCTAAAAATGGAAGGAATGGAGACATGAAGTTTAGAGGATAGAATGATACTTGATAAAGACATGACACCAAACCTCCGAAAACAGTTGAAAGAGTTGAATGAATAGAACGGAGAAGAAAATGACAACTTGTACCACGAATAAAATTGAAAGCATATTTAGAAGGAAGGTTTAAACGGAGTTGTTGAGAAAATCAACAACGAAAAGAATAAGCTTGTCGTGGACTTATGTATAACATCTCAAAATTATGAGCTGATCGCCGACCACAAGCGGAAAAGATTAAATAGCTAAGGAGAATGAAGAAATGCAAAACTCCACTTCAAAAGAATATGGAGAATTAATTACATTTTGAGATGCAAGAAGGAAGATACTAGAACTCCTTGAACAAGAATCTTGAAGAACACTTGAAGGATGAATTAAATCATGACGAACCACCATGAAGAACTCCGGTGAAAAAAGGATGATGAGATAGAAAGAAGGAAGAAAGAATAAGATTAAAGCTTGCGGTGACTTAGATGGAGGTTCCGACGAAATGGCTGAGGAAGATTTGAACTCTGGAAAAGAAAAGATGAAAACACTTGGAACTAGAATTTATTCATCAAGAACGAACTCCGAAGGAAGGGATTAATCACTTGGATGAAATAAGAATAAGATTTATTGTATGCTTATGCTTCATCAAAATAAATTGATGACAAGCAATGGATTTTTCATACTACTTATTCTTCTTGAAAAAGGATTGAGAAGTGACATATCGCAAACTTGAGAAGGTCTTCATGAAAGACCGGTAGGATTGGAAAGAACGAATGGATTAAAATGATAACAAAGGAAAAAAGGAATCTAAAGGAACTACCATAAGAATTAGAAAATGATTGATGAAAGAGAATGAATCACCAGGAAGAATTAGAAGAACCAATAAGCTAGAGGGGATTTAGATGCAATAGAACAAAGAGATCATGAGCTGATTAAAGAATACTTGAACGAAGCACCGGGATAAATAGAGAACGTTAACTGGAATGATGGACTCCAGTGAAAAGAAATGGAAAAACAACTTCTGGCATACTCCGGATGGGTAAGAAAAGAAATATCTGACAAATGGAATAATTCGAGAGTGCTAACATGAAGCTAGAGCCACGAATCTTCGGGAGAACGGGCAAGATTTAGAGGAAAAACTCTTCTTCAATCTTTAAATGTTAAGAATGACAACGAGAAACAACACCAAAATTACTGAGATGCTCCGGGAGAATGAAAAGCGAAGAGGTTGAGCCAACAATGAAAATGAATTTGAAAGCGATCTTGGAAAAAGCATGCGACTGATGAAATCCATTCTTACGTCCCACTTGAAAAGAATTGAGAATAACTCCAGGGGAATTAGAAGAGTCAGGTAAGATCCTAGGAAAAGACCTGTGGGTTAGGGCCCACTGAAGATAAAAACACCGTTGGAAAGGGATGTTGGAGAGAAAGATGATGCGCCGGAACAATTGAAATATTTGAATGAGGTGACAACCTCGAATTAATTGGAACACAGATGAATCTTCTGAGATGTCTTGAACACTCCGGAAGGATAAACTGGCGAGAGGAAAACGAGCAAGGGGAAACATTTGAGCCGAGGAAAAGAATATGATCAACCGAAAAACTTGAAATGAGTTCACCGGAGAAGAAAAAGAGATGAAGAATGTCGAACAAAACGAGAATTCACCGGTTGAAATGGTTGAGGGAAGACTGAAGGGGCTCCGGGAAGAAGAGGGTGGGAGGGCGGGAAAACAAAGGCAACTTGGAAGGGGGAACCGACGAATAACTTGAAGAGAAAGCACCGGTTGAAATCATTGAGGAAAGAAGGCAAAGACTTCGCACGAGTAGGATGGATACTCAAAACCAACTGACTCGATTACAGACTCGGACTCTGAGATGAAAAAGGGTGGGTGGGTGGGAAAAGAAGACAACTGAGGGCAGACAAACAACTTCGTTCAGAGCGAATTGAGGATTGAACTTGGCAAAGAAGAAGAGCTTCGAGTCAACTTGACGAGAAATGCACCGGATGAAAAGAGCTGAGAACCAACGATCGAAAAACCAACTTCGTGATCCTAAAGAAAATTTGAAAGGGAAGAGGAAAAATTCAAAACACCTACGTCAAGATTCCTCACCAGAGCGACGAAGGAGGCTGAGGAGTAAAAAGAATTCCTACTCTCCGATATAACTAGACTCCGAAAAATAGTTTTCTTCTAGACTCGACAACGGCCAAACTACCCGATCAATCAAGGGGGCTCCTAGGGTCGGTCGAGGCTCTGATACCAACTTGTTACGCCCAATATGCGATACTATCCTAAAGAGAGTGGAAGGTCCCACCAAGGATAAAACCGCATATTGAAACGCTTTTGCAAGGTGGATATAATTACATCAACTTTACATAATAGATGGGGATACATACAAAAGGCCTCCAATGCCACACGAATACAACATCATCTTACATAAGAGCACCATCCGACTACGGATGAAACACAAACAGAAACTCAAACGACATCCACCCTGCTAGCCCAGGCTGCCGACCTGGAACCTATCCCCTGATCAAAGAAGAAGCAGAAGAAGAACTCCAAGACAAGCAAACATCGCTCTTGCGTCAAAATCATCGTATAACCTATACCTGCAACTGTTGTTGTAGTAATCTGTGAGCCACGAGGACTCGGCAATCCCATTACCATGGGTATCAAGACTAGCAAAGCTTAAAGGGAAAGGAAGGGGTAAAGTGGTGAGGTTGCAGCAGCGTCTAAGCATATATGGTGGATAACATACGCAAATAAGAGCGAGAAGAGAGCAAACAGAACGGTCGTGAAGCTAGCAATGATCAAGAGGTGATTCTGACCTCCTACTTACGTCAAACATAACCCAAAACCGTGTTCACTTCCCGGACTCCGCCGAAAAGAGACCATCATGGCAACACACGCGGTTGATGCGTTTTAATTCGGATATGGTGTCAAGTTATCTACAACCGGACATTAACAAATGCTCATCTACCACATAACCGCGGGCACGGCTCTCGAAAGTTTATACCCTGCAGGAGGTCCGAACTTAGCCCATGATAAGCTTTCGCGATCAACGAAGGATATACCTTCTCCCAGGAAGACCCGATCAGACTCGGAATCCCGGTTTACAAGACATTTCGACAATGGTAAAACAAGACCAGCAAAGCCGCCCGATGTGCCGACAATCCCGATAGGAGCTGCACATATCTCGTTCTCAGGGCAACACCAGATAGGTCAGCCTACGAGTAAAACCAGCCCTCAAGTTGCCCCGAGGTGGCCCCGCAGTCTGCCTGGTTCGGACCAGCACTTAGAGAAGCACTGGCCCGGGGGTGGGGGGGGGCTAAAATAAAGATGACCCTCGAGAGAGCGACTCCCAAGGAAAAAGTAGGTGGTGGTGCGGCAAATGGTAAAACCAAGGTTGGGCCCTGCTGGAGGAGTTTAATTCAAAGCGAACTGTCAGGGGGTCCCATAAATCACCCAACCGCGTTAGGGACGCAAAATCCGGGAACATAATACCGATATGACGAAAACTAGGGCGGTAAGAGTGGAACAAAACACCAGGCATAAGGCCGAGTCTTCCACCCTTTACCAAGTATATAGATGCATTAATTAAATAAGAGATATTGTGATATCCCAACATAATCCTGTCCACCATGGAGCAATCTTCAACTTCACCTGCAACTAACAACGCTATAAGAGGGGCTGAGCAAAGCGGTAACATAGCTAAGCAATGGTTTGCTAGGAAGGGAGAAAAGGTTAGAGGCTGACATGGCAAATTGGGGAGGCTTGAAGAACAAGTGATAGGTAGCCCAGCAAAGCGATAGAACGAAGCAACTAGCATAGCAATGATAGTAGTGAGATCCGGGGTAGCACTCATCTTGCCTGAAATCTCGCAAGGAAGAAGAACGAGTCCATGAAGAAGACGAACGGATGAAGCCGAACCAAGCGTAGACGAACGAATCCTCACGATCGCAATGAAACAGGAACTATCGAGAAGAAGCACACAACATGGTAAACACACCACACATAAACATGACATGATGCACAACAAGCATGATGCATGACAAATCTAGATGATTCTACTCATGGCAAGAGATGATGCAAACAAGAACAACACATCAAAGCAAGTTTAAATGAGGCCGGAAACAACATATAACAAATCCGGTAAGTCCTCATATGCAAATTTCGAAATTGGTCCAGATCTGAATAAACCTTATGTTCCAGTTGTTAAACAGCAAGTTAAGATGCATAAAGAGGATCTACACAAAATTCTAGTCAAGTTACATATAATGTTCATTTAGTTCGGAGCTACGGTCTAGAAGATATGAGCAAAACAAGTTAAACATGGCATTGATGCAAAATGCATACAAACATCAAGAAAACACCTCAAAACAAGGATGCAACATGATAATATGAAACTACATGCAAAACTAAGCAAGTTTCATATAGAGCACACTCAAAACGGAGCAACGGTTCAACACACACATGAAACAAGTTATAATAACAATCTGTCCAAAACAGCAACTAGGCATCTTGCAAGCATCAAAACAATATGCTACAGCATCTCAACATAAGAACAAAAGGCATAGACGCGATGTACAGGTAAAGCATAACAAAACATGAACACTGAGCTATCTCCAAAAATCACTAGAACATGCTCACAAAGACATGGCAAGATTGCAAATAACAACAATTTCAGACTTTGCAGAAATAACATCAGGTTGCAATGTTTAGAGCTATCAAACAACATGCTACAAGAACTTAACATGGCAAAAAAAGGCATGGAATACTAGTACTAAAGACAAAGAACAAAACTCCCTTACTGAACTAATTCCAAAGATCAACATATAATATGGTAGCAACCATGCAAACATGGCAAATGATATGACAGATTCATACATGGCAGGAACAACAATAAGTAGGCATGTTCATGAGCTTTTACCACTCACCACATAGCAATACATGGCATGGAAAGGTTACCAACAATAACAAGGGATATTTATGAAGCTAAACATGGCAAGAGCAGGTTCATAGGGTGCATGGGTCACTAGCAAAGCTCAAGGGAAAACTGAACTTAATGTTAACGGGCTGACAACAACATTATTAAGCAAATGGAGAGCAGGATTACAACAACCTAAAGCAGGATATAAATGCAACCAGGGGCATGGATGGATATAGCATGACATGTGTAACAAAACATCCTTAGTGAACATCTCCAGATTATGCATAGAATGACTTGTAGAAGCAGGTTTACATAGCATCATGATATAACAGTTTCAGCCTAGCAAAACAGTAATAGCAAGTACCCTACTTCAATATCTTGATGCACTCACTACAAGACACACAAAAATACATGGATGGAACCACTGTAAAGAAGGCATGGCATAGTTCAAAATACATGTAGAGCTCATGCTCATAGGATGCACACACAAAATGCAACGAAAAAGACAAATCATCAAGTTCTGTTAACAGACAGCAGTTAACATCATATAGCACTCTTGCAACGATTTTTCGTGCATCAATATGTACTCTATCAAGCATGACACAATGGAACAAAATGTAGAGCATCTAATGTTGAACAATTTGACATATTGTATGCATGAAATGGAGCTACGGACGCAGAGTTATGATGCGATGAACAGGGGACCAAGATGCAAATATTTCGGGACTTAGGGAAATTTCGGGGTCAACCTCTTTGGATCAGGATCTGGGGCTCGTCGCACAGGAACCGAGGTGGTGGCGCGAGCCTGCCGGAGACGGGGCGGAGAGGGCGCCTGAGAGGGTCGGGGACGGCCGGGGCGTTGGATCTGGCCGACCCCTTGTCAGATCCGGCCAGAGACGGGATCGGCGGCGAGGCGAGGTCCGCCGGAAGCAGACATGCGACGGGAGGCGGCGGGACGGCGCGGCGGTCGGGGCGGAGCCGGTCGGGGGCGGCCGAGGCAGGGCGGCGGCGCGCCGGGCGGCGGGGAGGCCGGGCGCAGGGCGCAGGGCGGCGCGGGCCGGGGCGGGCCTGCCCTGGGCCCCGCGGGCCGGCGGCGGCGGCTGGCGGCGGAGGGCCACGCGACATGCTTGGATTCGCCAGGCGCGGCGGTGCGGACACGTCCGACTCGGGATGGACATGTCCGACGGCGGAAGATGGAAGAAGACTAGGGTTTGCCCGAAAATTTCGGGGAGAGAGGCCTTTTTATAGGTAGAGGGAGCTAGGAGAGTCGAAATGGGGAGCGGTTTTCGACCACGCGATCATGATCGAATGACCGAGAGCATGTAAGGGTTTTGGATGGGTTATTGGGCCACTTTGGAGGGGTGTTGGGTTGCAACATAAAGAGGCTTTTATGGTTCCCCGGTTAACCGTTGGAGTATCAAACGGACTCCAAATGGCACGAAACTTGACAAGCGGTCTACCGGCGGTATACCAAGGCCGCTTGGCAAATCACGGTCCATTCTGAGAATGTTTGACACCCGCTCACAACAGTAGACAAAAGGGGGACGCCGGAGGACATATGAGTGTCGGATTGCAAAACGGACAACGGGGAAAATGCTCGGGTGCATGAGACGAACACATATGCAAAATGAGATGCACATGATGACATGATAAAATGCAACACACAAACAAATGACATGCAATGGCGGCGAATAACTGGCAAACACATGGCGCATCGAATCCGGGGCGTTACAGTATTAGTTGACGTTGGTGACATGACTAGTTTGCAGAGCAAGGAAAACTCAACTTAACAGCACGTGGAGTGCAAAATTCACTCCTTGAGGAAAGGTATGACCAAGTCAGTGGCTGACGCAGCTATAACAAATGAGGTCAGTATCGGCCTTCATCCACATGAATGTGCTTTGTTATGTTATGCTAATTATATTATTGTATTGTTTTGAATAAATGTTTAACTAAAGCTATTGTATTTCAACTTTTCCTGTTAAGATAATGAAGATGATTGTAGTTGTGAGCGTATGTTTTATCAACTCGTACCACTATTATATTCATCACACTTTTTCCGTATTTATGTAGACAGGGATGGTCAGCTTGATTTAAGTGGAACTGCACAAAATGTTCAGATGGTTCGTGTCCTCCATAATACTTCATCATGCACAATACACCGAGTGGTTCTCTAATCATTCGTCATCACCTTGAGCCATCAGGCAATCTACTTGAATGGAGCTGCCAACATGTTCAACGCCTTCCAACATATAAATACCAAATCCAGCATGCTACGCAAGACATTTTTTGATTTTAGTGGAACTGCACAAAAAGATACGCTGGTTAATCCGGCTCCTTGTGCTATTTCAATGTGCAACCTGATGACAATCATAGGCATTACATATTTTGAATGGGAAAATCTTGTCAAAGTTTAATCATTAATGTTACCAAGAATACATTCTTTTAATATTTTGGAATTGAAAACCTTTTCAAATTGTGCTCATTGATGATAGCCAGAAGACATGCATTTGATATTTTGGAATGGGACGCCCTTTGCTGTGAGCAGCATCGATCGTTTTTAACTGTTCGTGTGTTCAGTTCAGAAGTAAATATTTACTCTGATGAGATCTATAGTCATGAATGTTGACTTATGTAAGGTATTTTAAGAGTTTGTTCTGAATGTTGTCTATGAAATGCCAGGCCTTGTGAGTTTGCTTGCAAAATTGAACTTGGAATGTTGTGGCATGCGGCATCACGAGCTGTTCATCGTGCCTCCTAAGAATAATGCTTCGTATTGTTTTGCATGTTGATCTAATGCGAATGATTTGCATGTTAAGAAGATCATCCTCTTCTGTTGTTTCTGTGCTTAACAAGTGCATCATCTTATGTTTCATACTTTCATTCATAGCCTATACGACAACTCTGGTAGGTTAGGGGTCCGATGATCCTAGCTCCCTGAACGACCAGCAGACACTATATCAGACCATCCGTAGGGCCCGCGAGGCCCTCTTCGTCGTCCTTCAAGTTGTTGCGCTCGTCGTGGCGCCGCCGTCTTGCGTTGTCAACATGGTCAACGAACAGGAGGAATCAGGAGATGACTTTACTTAGAGAGGATGACAGTAGGGACCCACTAGGGCCATAGCCGTATGTACGCAAGTGCCTCCGTATTATATAGTACAACTATAAAAAATTGCTTCCTCCTAGTTTCCTGACATCACGATCCCACACCATTGTCAACCTATATAGTCAACAAATGAGAGAATTGCACAAGGAGCGGCCGATAGCTGGGACCAAGCAGCTCGAACAGTATATATTTTTTGTGGCATGAGCAGAGTTTTTTTGAGCGATGTTTTGTTGTTGTTCAGAGGAGTAGGGTATCAAGTGGCGGGCTATGGCCCGTCTGGCCCAGGCTATTATTTTATTTCAACCAAATATCCAGCCCAGATATTAATTTTTCAACGTGAAAATGGCTAGCACAGTTATACTTTTTTGCGAATACCCAACCCAGGTCAACTTTTTATTCTCCGCCCCGCATTAGACTTGCCAAGAAAATGTGCTTTAAGAAATAATAAATGGGCTATAATTAAAAAAATGGTTGTAAATATAATAAAACACACCGAACAGGTAATTTTTTAATTTCATTACTTGTTGCGCGCACAAAATTTAGTTGGATTTTTACCTATTTAATCTAACTCAAAATTTAGGGTTAAAAAATATTTCGGATCCCATCAAAATGTGGGAAATTTTGTTTATTTTTTTGTGCGGTTGGTTGAAATTATTAACCGTTATCCTGGCTAGAAAATGGGTTGTAATTTTGACTAACAGCAAATGGGCTGAGTAAATTCCATTAAAATTAAAAAATGGGATGTACATTATAAAAAATTGCAAATGTGCTATATGTTCTCTGCCACAGATGTGATGGTCACTTGTGGGCCTACTAAGTTGACGCATACGTAAGTCTTCGTCAACTTATAGTCAACACATGATTCTAGTAGCAGTGGCAGTTGGATGTCCATCTAACAGCTGTGGTGCTTCTTCAATCTCGGATATTCATGCTTCAGCCGCCCAAACCACCGCCGACGGTAACGCCTGCTACAGCCTTCCGTGGCCGGCTGTGCTGCCCCTCAGGCCTCACCGGCCCACCCTACTCCCATCGTCGTCCAGGCCATTCCTCTACTCACCAACACCTCATGTTATTCTCCGGCGATGGTAGCCTCACACCGCAGCCGAACCAATGAACCCTCGTACTCCCCTCCGTGTGGGCATCCACTGCTATGTCTTCGCCGGCTCCGGGTCATTCCCTTCCTAGGTCTCGCCATCGTCCATCGCGTTGGTTCTCTCAGCATGGCGTGGTCAACTTTGTTAACAAATGACAACCATCGGAAGAGGCAAGAACATGGAGTGCCGACAGTAGGGACCTGGATGGCCCATGGGCGCACACGAGCAAGACCCCTTATTATGCGAAAACAAATGATTTCTCCCCTGACAGGTTTGAGCCACCAGCTACATCTTCGCACGAAGGGAAGTGTTTCCTTTACTACGCGGAAAAAAGGTACGTCTCTCTGACAGCTGGGACCCACCAGCTTTATTATGATCCATTTCACAAAAATATAGATTGTACCAAAGATGCTAAATTGTTTTTTTATTCTAACTCAAAAAAGAAGAAACTAAATGTAGCGGCCAGACCTCAAACAGTCTGATCTCTGTGCATCAGTGTCATCCCTGGATCGGTAATGGTGACACGCACAGTACTCGAGGATTCATAACAGTGTAGCAATCACACACTTATTACATCGAATGTCTCAAAGGATAAACTTATTACAATAATATGGCTTAAGGCCTTCTAAAATCGATAACAGCAGAAGGCTTGGAAGATAAAGTGAGTCCATCAACTCCAACGGCATAGCTGTGTGAAAGACAATGACCTATGACACCTTACTCGTCATCTGAAAAGTCTGCAACATGAAATGTTGCAGCCCGAAAACGGATCAGCACATGGAATATGCTGGCAATGTAACACATAGAGTAATGAACAGAATGAATGCTATCACCACATGCTTATATGGCTGGTGGAAAGCTCTATGGTTACAGTTTTGCATAAAGCCAATTTTTCCCTACAACAAAGGAATGAATTTTATTTAACTATCATGGTGGTTGTTAAACATTGAGAAGGTTCCTCGAACTCAATCCCAATTAAACATCATCATTATACACAATCAAATTAATTTTAGAGTGATGAGATCAACATGATAATCCAAGAACCAGATACTCTAGATGTCCATAACCGGGGACATGACTAATCATGATTAGTTTGTACACTCTGCAGAGGTTTGTGCACTGTTCCCCATAAGACTAGAATACATCCATGGTGAGAGATTCAAGACACAGTCTTTCTGAAGCATTAACTCTCTACTCTAGATAGACCGTACCACCTACAACCCACTACATCTGCTAGTCTACCTCTTCAAGAGCTTCATGCAACTTACTTAACTATGCCAGAGCCCATATTGGCTTGTGGCTGCACACAGAAGTTTCTAGCATGAATAATCTTATGATCCCTTTGAGCCTGGGTGCCAGACCGTAGGATGATCACACGGGTACTCCGGGACATCCTAGGACAACACTGGATTCTCCAGGTGCCCTGACAACCACTGGGTACTCCAGGGTGCCTCAAGCAATCCACCCAGATGTGTATTTAAGTAGCCACCTTAAGTTAACCAATAATTAACAATACTCACATCTGTCATGGATACACTCACCAAAACCACGTCTACGAGCATAGCATAGCAATATAATGATAACGTAGAAGTAACTCCCAAAGGTTTGATAATAAACAAGACAATAGGTAGTACCTCAATCTACTTCCCAAAACCCACATGTTAAACAGATCCTAACCATGCAATGTTTGAGGGTTGATCTAATGCAATAAAACCGGGTAGTAAAGAGGTATGATCAAAGTGTTACTTGCCTTGCTGATGATCTGTGAAACCTAGAGACTCGTAGTAGCACGCTTCGCACTCCGGGTACTCTATCGCAAACAAACAAACATACAATAAGCACTCAATCTAAAAGCACGGGTAAAACTCAAATAAGAGATCTAACCAAAAAGTTCAACTGAAGAACTCCGGTTTGCACAAAGAATCAAAACAAACAAGCAACGAGACTCAAACCGCGAAAGAAACAAGATCCGTTTACTAATCTGGACTAGAGTCAAATTTTACAGTACCAAAATCTTGTTCAAGTTGTTTAGACAGAAAGAGGGCTTCGAGACGAAGATCTGGGCGCTTGAATCGCCTGATTCTGATAAATGAGCAAAAAGGTAAACTAAAACGAAAATCAGGGCAGAAATCGCAATAGAAAATAATCATGGAAAAACCCTGGAAAAAGAAAAACTAACGAATAGGCTAACAAACGAACGTTCGCTGTCTGCGGCTAATGGGTGAACACTATTCGTTAAAATGAACGTACGAACGAACGTTCGCTAAATAACTAAACCGGGAAAAAAATAAAACCGATCTATAAAAAAATCTAGGGTTTTAGAAAAAACCAAACAGTTTTTGGTGGCGGCGGACGGCTACCTCGATGAGGTCCGGTGGGGTCGGCGGCGGCGACGGCGAGCGAATCCGGCGGCGGGGCGGCGGAACGGGGCGGCGGCGACGCTGTGTGGCGGCGGCGGCGCTGCGGGGCGACGGCGAGGCGGCGGCTTGGGCTAGCAGGGTCCCGGGGTCGGGCCTTATAAAGGCCGACCGGAGAAGTCTGGGTCGGGTACGGCCCGGCTAAGTCGGTTCCTTTTAAAAAAAATCCGACGCGCAGAAAAACAATTAAAAAATACTAAACAGACTCCAAAAATCATGAAATAAATTTTCCCCATCCTCTAAAAATATAGCGGACAAAGTGAACATTTATTTGGGCCTCTAATGCAATTTCGAAAAGCGCATTTTTTCCTAATTCAAATAAAATTGCAAAAAAACTCCGAATAAAATTCTTATTTGATTTTAATATTTAACCTCCAATATTTGTTTATTTTCGGAAAGTCATTTTATCCCCTCTCTTTTATTTTCATATTAGAAATATTAGGAGAGAAAAATAATTAAAACCAAATGATGCTCCTTTCAAAATTTGAGAAAACTCAAATATGAAAATAACGAAATCCCCAACTCTCTCCGTGGGTCCTTGAGTTCCGTAGAATTTCTAAGATCAACCAAAAATGCAATACAATATGATGTGCAGTGATGATCTAATGTATAACTTTCCAAATTGGAAATTTGGGATGTTACAAACCTACCCCCTTAAGGTGAATCTCGCCCTCGAGATGCAGGTTGGCTAGAAAATAGGTGCGGGTGATCCTTCCGTAGGTCTTCCTCTCTTTCCCAGGTGGCTTCATCCTCGGTATGGTGGCTCCACTGAACTTTGCAAAATCTGATAACCTTGCTGCGTGTGACTCGGCTGGCAAACTCGAGATCTTCACGAGTTTCTTCTCATAGGTCAAATCGCTATCCAATTGAATCGCTTCCAGTGGCACTGTATCCCTCAGAGGAATATCAGCAATCTCTGCGTGGCACTTCTTCAACTGGGAAACGTGGAACACATCGTGAACTCTTGACAATCCTTCGGGCAACTCCAACTTGTAAGCAACTTCTCCCATACGTTCCAAAACTTTGTAGGCTCCCACAAAACGTGGTGCTAATTTTCCCTTAACTCCGAAATGCTTAACTCCTCGAATTGGGGACACACAAAGATACACTCGGTCTCCAACTTCGTAATTTGTCTCCTTGCATTTTGAATCCGCATAGCTCTTCTGCCTGGACTGGGCTACCTTGAGTCTATCGCGAATCAGCTTAACCTTCTCTTCAGACTCTTTGATCAAATCTGGTCCAAACAACTGACGGTCTCCAACTTCATCCCATAACAACGGTGTCCTACACCGCCTTCCGTACAAAGCTTCAAAAGGGGCCATCTCCAAACTAGCTTGATAGCTGTTGTTGTAAGAGAACTCTGCATATGGCAAATTGTCATCCCAACTAGATCCATAATCTAGCGCACAAGCTCTCAACATGTCCTCCAGAATTTGATTGACTCTCTCGGTCTGTCCATCTGTTTGTGGATGAAAGGTTGTACTAAACTCTAGCCTGGTACCCAAAGTCTCATGCAACTGATTCCAGAACTTTGAGGTAAACTGGGTTCCTCTATCTGATACAATGGTCCTGGGAACTCCATGCAGACATACGATCCTGGTCATGTATATCTTTGCCAACTTAGCACTGGTGTAAGTCTTCACTGGGATGAAATGAGCTACCTTCGTCAACCGATCGACTACAACCCATATCGAGTCATAGCCTGAACGAGTCCTAGGCAATCCCGTGATAAAATCCATGCCTAGCTTATCCCACTTCCATTCGAGTATCGGCAATGGCTGTAGCAATCCTACTGGCTTCTGATGCTCTGCCTTCACTCTCTGACATACATCACAAACTGCTACATACTCCGCAATATCCTTCTTCATTCCGGTCCACCAGAAACTATTCTTCAAATCCAGATACATCTTGGTGTTTCCTGGGTGAATCGAATATGGCGAATCATGGGCCTCCTGGAGAATCAACTTCCGGATCTCTAGGTCATTAGGCACATAAACGTGATCCTCAAAGCATAAGGTATCGTGCTCATCCTCACGAAATCCTTTTTGCTCATCCTTTCCTTTATCTCGGCAATCTCTTTGTCCGTCTTTTGAGCTTCTCTGATCTTATCCATCAAGGTAGACTGAATTTCCAACGCTGCTACATAACCTCTCGGAACTATTTCCAAACATAGCTCGCGAAGATCCTCTGCTAACTCCTTGGGTAATCCTCCGGTCATGAGTGTATTGGCATGACTCTTGCGACTCAACGCATCGGCTACTATGTTAGCCTTTCCGGGATGATAGTGTAATCTCATATCATAATCCTTGATGAGCTCCAACTATCTCCTTTGCCTAAGATTTAACTCCTTCTGCGTGAAGATATACTTCAAACTCTTGTGATCCGTGTACACCTCACAATGGTTTCCGATGAGAAAATGTCTCCATGTCTTCAACGCATGCAGTACGGCTGCTAACTCCAAATCGTGCGTAGCATAGTTCAACTCATGGGGTTTAAGCTGTCGTGAGGCATATGAAACAACTCTTCCCTCCTGCATAAGCACTGCTCCAAGTTCTCAACGGGAAGCGTCACAATTCACTTGATAATCCTTGCGTTGATTTGGAAGAATCAACACTGGACCTATAACCAAACGTTTCTTCAATTCCTGAAAACTGGCTTCACATTGTTCAGTCCATTTGAACTTGGTGCCCTTCTTCAACAACCCTGTCATGGGCTTTGCAATCTTCGAGAAATTCTGAATGAACCTCCTGTAGTATCCTGTGAGTCCAAGAAAATTCCGGATCTCTCCAACTGATGTGGGTGCTTCCCAGTTTTTCACAATGACAACCTTGGTGGGGTCTACTGCTATTCCTTCTCCAGATATAACATGTCCGAGGAATCCAACTTCGTTCAACCAAAACTCACACTTGCTGAACTTGGCATATAACTGACGTTCTCTAAGCTTCCCAAGTACTAAACGCAAATGCTCCTAATGCTCCTCTGCATTCTTTGAGTAAACTAATATGTCATCAATGAACACCACGACGAACTTATCCAAAAACTCCATAAACACCTTGTTCATCATGTTCATGAAATAGGCAGGCGCGTTAGTCAGCCAAATGACATAACGATATACTCATATAGCCCGTACCTTGTGGTAAAAGCTGTCTGAGGTATATCCTGCTCTTGAATCTTCAGTTGGTGGTATCCTGATTGCAGATCGATCTTGGAAAATACTTTAGCTCCTTGCAACTGGTCAAACAAATCATTGATCATCGGTAGTGGGTACTTGTTCTTGATCGTTACTTCATTCAATCTACGATAATCAACAACCATCCTCAACGATCCATCCTTCTACTCCACTAGAAGCACTGGTGATCCCCAAGGTGACGAAGTTGGGCGAATATAGCCTTTATCTAGTAACTTCTTAATCTGCTTCTTAATTTCCTCCAAATCCTTTGCGCGCATCCAATACGGTCTATCAGATATTGGCCCTATGCCTGGCAAAATCTCAATTAAAAACTCAATGTCTCTATCCGGTGGCATGCCTGGCAACTCCTATGGAAATACATCAAGGAAATCCTTCACCACCGGTACTTCCTCCTGTACAACTCCTGATAAGGAATTCACTTGAGTCCTCTTCGGCACATGCCGGGATACATACCTGATCCTTCTTCCTTCTGGGGTGGTGAGCAAAATCGACTTCCTGGCATAGTCAATGTTCCCTCCATACTTCGATAACCAATCCATGCCTAATATCACATCCAGTCCTTGTGACTCCAACACTATTAGGTCTGAGGGGAACACATAGTTACCAATCCTTAATGGTAACCGATCACACCATAGGCTAGCCATATACTCTGCTCCTGGCGAGGTTACTAACATGGGTGACCTAAGGGCTTGGGTTGGCAGGTTAAACTTATCCACAAATCCCCTTGATATGTATGAATGCGATGCACCAGTATCAAAAAGAACGATTGCAGTAAATGACTTAACCAAAAACTTACCTATTACTGCATCTGGTTGCGCTTCAACCTCCTTCACACTAACGTGGTTCACTTGTCCCCTGTTGAAAGGGTTGGGCTTCTTCCCAGAGCTTCCATTGTCGTTTCCATTCTTTACTTCAGAAGACTCCGTGGCGTAATGTCCAGTCTTCCCGCACTTGAAACAAGTAATGTGACTTAGATCCTTCTTGGCGAGCGTTGCTGGGTTGGACCGGTTTTGGCCATTACTTCCTTCATTTCCATTTCCATTC
Organism: Triticum aestivum; assembly: GCF_018294505.1. Taxonomy (NCBI): domain Eukaryota; kingdom Viridiplantae; phylum Streptophyta; class Magnoliopsida; order Poales; family Poaceae; genus Triticum; species Triticum aestivum. The sequence continues at coordinate 319,332,866 of NC_057813.1, read as the reverse complement.
TTGGAGCCACTATGGTTATGCAAACTCCCTCCATTAGAATTATGGCCTCCATGGTTATGGTGAAGGTGTCCTCCCGAGTTCGGGGTAAAACGGGGCCTCTGCCGAGCTCCTGAATTGTAATTCCCTTGTCCATACTTCCTCTTGTGGTTTTCAATCTGCTGCTGCTTCCCTTCAATCATGAGAGCTTTATCTACCAACTCCTGGTAGTTGTTGAAGGTTTCCACCATCAACTGCATGCTCAGCTCATCATTCAGTCCTTCCAGAAACTTCTCCTGCTTAGCGGCATCTGTAGCGACGTCATCTAGGGCATAACGTGCTAGCTTACTAAAATCATCCACATACTGGCCCACTGTGCGTCCTCCTTGGTGCAAGTTGCAAAACTCGCGCTTATTCATGGCCATTACTCCTGCTGAAACATGGGCAGTGCGAAAAGCCTACTAAAACTGGTCCCATGTGCTAGTGTCGATGGGATAAGTGGCTGTGAAATTCTCCCACCATGATGCTGCGGGTCCATGAAAGCACAAGTGATCCCTGGGTGATTTTGGTAATTAATGTCAACATATCTCTTGTTGGACTAACACTTTTACCTAGTATGTTTCAGACAAGTTCAATAATGGAGTGGCATGGACTAAAGGATGTGGAACCCCTTCAAGATGCTAAGGACAAAGGATTGGCTCAAGCTTAAAGATCAAGACTCAACATTTTCTATTTTAGTGATCCAAGATCACATTGAGTCTATAGGAAAAGCCAATACTATCAAGAGGGGATGAGGTGTTGCTTAATGGCTTGCTTGCTCAAAGTGCTTAGTGATATGATCCAAAGCCCTCAACTACTTTCTCACATCCACATTCGTCCTAAACCAAAAAGTCCAACTCGGCCCCACCGATTCTTTCTATCCGGCACCACCGAGTTGAGATATCTTAGCCACTGCCACAAACCCTAGGCAAATTGGTCTCACCGATGGGGATCTCGGCCTCACCGAGATGGGATTGTAATCTCTCTGTGTATGTCCATTACCAAAATCGGTCTCACCGAGTTTGAGAAATCGGTACTACCGAGATTACAATGCAAACTCTCTGGTTAGCTTATTACCAAAATCGGTCTCACCGAGTTTGTGTAATCGGTCTCACCGAGTTTGCCTGACCAACTCTTTTGTTAGCTTATTACCAAAATCGATCTCACCGAGTTTGTGTAATCGGTCTCACCGAGATTACATTATGCCCTAACCCTAACCATATCGGTCCTACCGATTTGCATGTCGGTCCCACCAAAAACCCTAACAGTCACTAGGTTTACTGAATCGGTCTGACCGAGTTTGTTGATTCGGTCCCACCGAGATTGGTAAATTGTGTGTAACGGTTAGATTTTGTGTGGAGGCTATATATACCCCTCCACCTCCTCTTCATTCGTGGAGAGAGCCATCAGAACAAACCTACACTTCCAACTTACCATTTCTGAGAGAGAACCACCTACACTTGTGTTGAGGCCAAGATATTCCATTCCTACCATATGAATCTTGATCTCTAGCCTTCCCCAAGTTGCTTTCCACTCAAATCTTCTTTCCACCAAATCCAAATCCTGTGAGAGAGAGTTGAGTGTTGGGGAGACTATCATTTGAAGCACAAGAGCAAGGAGTTCATCATCAACACACCATTTGTTACTTCTTGGAGAGTGGTGTCTCCTAGATTGGCTAGGTGTCACTTGGGAGCCTCTGACAAGATTGTGGAGTTGAACCAAGGAGTTTGTAAGGGCAAGGAGATTGCCTACTTCGTGAAGATCTACCGCTAGTGAGGCAAGTCCTTCGTGGGCGACGGCCATGGTGGGATAGACAAGGTTGCTTCTTCGTGGAACCTTTGTGGGTGGAGTCCTCCGTGGACTCACGCAGCCGTTACCCTTCGTGGGTTGAAGTCTCCATCAACGTGGATGTACAATAGCACCACCTATCGGAACCACGACAAAAACATCTGTGTCTCCAATTGCGTTTGAATCCTCCAATCCCTTCCCTTTACATTCTTGCAAGTTGCATGCTTTACTTTCCGCTGCTCATATACTCTTTGCATGCTTGCTTGTTATGTATTGTGAGTGTTAAACTTGTGCCTAAACTCCACTTAAACTCAAAGAAGTTAAAAACTGCAACCTTTGATACTTAGTGTCTAATCACCCCCCTCTAGACACCTCTTCTCGATCCTTTCAGTCCATCAAGTTGATGTGCGGCAAATCACACTCTCTCCGCATATGTGCATCTTGCAGTGATCAACTCCCTCCCAATCTTGCGGAGCCAATCATCTGCAACTATTAGATCGGTGCTACTGGAGAACATCGGCGGATTCAGCCTTAGAAAACGGGCTAAGTGATCAACAGGTGGTGGTGGTGGTGGTGGTGGGTTGTTGTTGTTGTTGTTCCCCTGATTCTAGTTCTGGACTAGTAGCTACATCAGGGTATTCTGCTGCTGGATCAACTGAGTGAGCTCCGGTGGGAAAGCAAATCCGTTGTCAAGTCTCGAAGGCATCTGATGGTTTTAGAAAAGATGAGAAAACAGAACAGAATGAGATCTAGAGGGAAAACACTACCCATATGCACATGAGACAAACACAATCATTCACTTCAATCAATTCAAACAAGGGCATACATCGGTCTAACTATCATTACAAAAGTGCTCAGACTATACTATTTACAATGGGGAATACTACAAATGATATGGTGGTTGACTAGAAGTTTTAATCGGTGGAAGACTCCATGATATCTGCTCCAACTTCATCAACATAGTCATCATCGCTTTCGTCAGGGTCTAAGTCGGTGTCGTCGATGATAATGTAGTTCTCCGGGCAAGTGGAATCGGCGTCTTCTCCTCCTGGCGCGGGGTCTCCCATGAATACTCCTAGCTTCCTTGTCAAATCGTCATTCTTCTCCATGAGTATCGTCATTTCCTCCTCATATCCATCACGTGTAGACTTGAGTTCTTCCTCCAGCTCCATGATCCTGGTCATTGCCTTCTTTAGATCTATCATGCTTGCGCACATCTGGTTCTCCTGGCGACGAATGTGCTGATTTAACTCCTGGATGAAAGCTGCAATAGACCCCCTCCTGGTGCTGATCATCTCACATTGCTCATCTCGGCGCCCAAAAATCTGATAGATAGTATCCTTGAGATCCTTGTGGTAAACTTCTTGATGCGGAGCATCCTACGGACATCACGATGTCAAGAGTTTGTTTGGCAAGTGACACGTGCGACCTCTACTTCTCATACATAAAGGTGAATCTTCTCCTTTACACGTGTTCACTTGACCCCTTCGAGGATGGTATACTACTTGACCTCCACTCGTGTGCATGCATAGGTATTGTCGGAGCTTCACGAACGACGAGGAGGAGTGCAAGCGCCAAGGAATGCCTACACCATCTGCGAGGGAAGCGTGGAAGCGAAGATGGAAGAAGAAGGAGCTGCCTAGTCCAGAAAGGGCGGTACTACCGCCCAAAGCAAGCGGTACTACTTGACCCCTTCAAGGATGGTATACTACTTGACACTCCACTCGTGTGCATGCATAGGTATTGTCGGAGTTTCACGGATGAGGAGGAGGAGTGAAAGCGCCAAGAAACGCCTACACCATCCACGAGGGAAGCGTGGAAGTGAAGACGGAAGAAGAAGGACCTGCCTAGTCCAGAAAGGGCGGTACTACCGCCCAAAGCAAGCCGTACTACCGCTCAGACCATCCAAGCCATACTACCGCCCAACATCCGAGCTACTACCGCTCAACCCGACAAACTCCAGTGATCGAGCGGTATAAGTCCGGTACTACCGCCCCTCCAAGCGGTACTACCGCTCAAGCGGTACTACCGCCCATGTGTCCGGTACTACCGCCCTGCCTGTGCGCAGCCGCGGGCCTTTTGATGTAGGGTAGAACCCTAGGGGCCGATCTTTCACGTTTGGAGAGGATCCCTATGAGGAACACAAAGAACGTGCGGAAGGAAATGAGGGAAATCACGGGGGAACACAAGAGAAGACACTCAACCAACACGAAGTTGATCACACATGTGCTAGATCCAAGAAACACAAAGAGATACACGGTCCAAATCCAACAAAGGATGATACAAGCGGCGGTAGTTCATCTCCGAGAGGAGGTCTTGAATCCACGAGGGATCTTCACGTAAAGGGGCCTTGCATCCGGGTGGATCTTCTCCGAAGAGGCCGCGGTCTCTCATGAGAAGGAGATCCGTATGGATGAGCAAAGCTCTATCTCAAAGGAGCTAATCCTGTGCTAAGTCTCGAAGTGAGGAGGAGGAGTCCTATATATAGGCTAGGGGGGGCGAAGGGGTACATGGGCTCAGCCCAACACGCGCACGCAGGCGCTGGCCGGATGATCCGGGTGGAGAGCCGGATGATCCGGGCTCGGCCGGATGATCCGGGTGGAGGCTCGGATGAGCTGGAGGCGCGGGCGGTGGCGGTGCAGGTCCGGATGTTTGGCTGGGGGTCCGGATGTCCGAGCAGGGTCCGGATGATCCGGGACAGCGTCCGGATGATCCAGCTTTAGGTGGGAGCTTCGGGTGTCTTCAGCGCGCATTAGCCGGATTGTCCGGACCGGGGTCCGGATCGTCCGGGCTCTGTCTGGATCGTCTGGGCCCTCGTCTAGATCGTCTGGCCAGTCTGGACTTGGCGCTTTTCCTCTCCGTCTTCATGCATGTCTTCTGCTTCCGGTTCTCCTTGCTTCCTAGCTCCTCCATGGCTAACTCCTTGGTACCTGAGTATGCAAAGCGTCTCCGTTTGAGGTAGTAGCCATGTCTCATGTGAATCGAAAGAGAGTTGTGAGAGGAGTGATGTCACCTCGGTTCCGAGAGCTCTTCCACATGCTCGAGGCATAGGTCCAAGTGGTGATGTAGGGGATGTAGATGCATCCATGGGGATGATCGTGGGATGCTCCGCATCATCTCCCCCCCTTGGGAAAGATCCGACCTCAGATTGAAATCTTCATCACCATGGTAAGGCGAGAGGTCTTTGACGTGGAAGATGTCGCTGACGTTGTACTTGTCGCTTGGTAGGTCGATCTTGTAAGTGTTGTTGTTGTAGCGTGCTAGCACCTTGAAGGGTCCATTGGATCGAGGGAGAAGTTTGGACTTGCGTACGTTGGGGAAGCGGTCCTTGCGAAGGTGTAGCCACACAAGATCGCCTATGTTGAAGATCATGGGTTGCTTGTTGACGTTGAGCTTGGTCGCTAGTCGTTGTACTTGGCGCTCGATGGTGTTCCTTGTATCCTCATGCATCTTCTTGATGTAGCTTGCCCGTGCACTCGCATCCATGTTGGTGCTCTCTTGTAGAGGAAGAGGTAGAATGTCCAATGGGGATAACGGGTTGAAGCCGTAAACAACCTCGAAGAGGGACTTGCTGGTAGTCGAATGTCTTGCACGGTTGTAGGCATACTCGGCGATGGGTAGACATGCCTCCCACTCCTTGATGTTCTTCTTGATCAACACAGGAAGTAGAGTGGAGAGCATCCGGTTCGTCACCTCCGTTTGGCCGTCGGTTTGAGGATGGTATGCGAATGAGAACAAGAGCTTGATTCCGATCTTGGCGCATAGCGTCTTCCAAAAGTAACTCAAGAACTTGACATCACGGTCGGAAATGATTGTCTTTGGTACTCCATGGAGGCGCAAGATTTCCCTACAAAAGAGATTTGCAACGTGTGAAGCATCGTATATCTTGTTGCAAGGAATGAAATGTGCCATCTTATAAAATCGGTCCACAACAACAAACACGGAATCCTTTCCATTTTGAGTTCTAGGCAAACCAAGTACAAAATCCATGCTAATGTCTTCCCAAGGTTGATAAGGAATAGGAAGAGGCATGTAAAGACCATGGGATTGAGCTTTAGACTTAGCTTTGCGACATGTAGAGCATAGGTTGGTGAAGCGTGAGACGTCGCGGAACATCTTGGGCCAAAAGTAGTTCTTGGAGAGCATGACGAATGTCTTGTCGCGTCCAAAATGTCCCATGAGTCTGCCTCCATGAGCCTCTTGCAAAAGGAGCAAACGAAGAGAAGACTCGGGAATGCATAGCTTGTTAGCTCTCATAAGATAACCATCCTTGATGTAATATCGTTCCCAAGATGTATGCGTCAAACATCTAGCATAAGGAGTAGCAAAAGATGGATCATTAGCATACAAGTCTTTTATGTGCTCAAAGTCAATAACATTCAACTCAAGTTTAGTGACAAGCGTGCATATGCATGAAAGTGCATCCGCAACTACATTTTCCTTACCCTTAATGTACTTGATCACATAGGGGAAAGATTCCATAAATTCACTCCATTTGGCATGACGCTTGTTCAACTTAGTTTGACCTTTTAGGTACTTAAGCATTTCATGATCGGTATGGATGACAAACTCATGAGGTCTAAGATAATGTTCCCAAACATGTAGCACACGCACTAAAGCATACAATTCTTTGTCATAGATGGGATAGTTAAGTTGAGCACCGGAGAGTTTTTCACTAAAATATGCAATGGCTCGTTTTTCTTGCATCAAAACTCCGCCAATTCCGGTACCACTTGCATCACAATGAACCTCAAAAGTTTTGTCAAAATTGGGCAAAGCAAGAATCGGAGCATGAGTAAGCAAAGACTTGAGCTCATCAAAAGCGGTGGATTGCAAAGATCCCCAAACAAAAGGAGCATTCTTCTTACTCAAGGCATGGAAAGGAGCGGCAATAGTGCTAAAGTCTTTCACGAAGCGACGATAAAAACCCGCAAGGCCAAGAAAGGTACGCACTTGTTGCAAATTGGTGGGTTGGGGCCAAGTTTTAATTGCTTCAATTTTAGATTCATCAACATGGACACCCTTTGAAGAGACACGAAACCCAATAAAACAAGTTTGTCAACACCAAACGTGCACTTTTTCATGTTTGCATAAAGACGTTCCTTGCGAAGGGTTTGCGAAACAGCCCTAACATGCTTGATATGCTCTTTCATGGATTTGCTAAACAGAAGAATATCATCAAAGTAAACCACAACAAAGACTCCAATATAAGGTCGAAGCACAAAATGCATAAGACACATGAAAGTACCGGGAGCTTCCGATAAACCCATAGGCATAACCAACCGTACAAGCCAAATTTGGTTTTGAAAGCGGTTTTCCAATCATCACCTTCTTGTATGCGGATTTGATAATAGCCACTTTTAAGATCAATTTTTGAGAAAAAGGCGGCACCGCTAAGTTCATCAAGCATATCATCTAGGCGAGGAATGGGATGCCTATAGCGAATGGTAATAGCATTTATAGGTCTACAATCGGAACACATGCGGAAACTTCCATCTTGCTTAGGCACAAGTATAACTAGAACGGCACAAGGACTTAAGCTTTCACGTACATGACCATTGTCGATTAGTTGTTGTACTTGTCGTTGGATCTCCTTAGTTTCTTCGGGGTTGACGCGGTATGGAGCTTTGTTTGGAAGTGGTGCTCCGGGGATGAGGTCGATTCGATGCTCAATGCCTTGTAGAGGAGGTAGACCCGGAGGTAGCTCATTGGGGAAAACATCTTGGAATTCCTGCAAAAGAGATTGAAACACTAAAGGTAGCTCGTGAGAGGTGTTAGATTTTGGTTCCCCATCCTTGCATACAAGGACAAAGTGCATAACACTCGATGGGTTCTCACATCCTTCTCTCATCTCACTTTTTGTGGCAAATAGAACTAGGTTTTTCTCTCTAGGCGAAGAGGTGCTCAAGTTTGGCTTGTTTGTGCATTCATAGGACTTGTGGCCTCGGCCGCCGCAAGTGAAACACTTGAAGGAGCTTGTCTTGATGGTCTCATCGGTCGGAGTAGATGATGAAGCACGCGGCTTGAAGTTGCTTGTAGTAGGAGGAAGACGACTCGAGCTTGTCGAAGTTTTCTTGTAACTTGACTTGTCGTCGTTGCTTGGAGAAGGCTTCGTTGATGTAGAGGTTAGAGGAGTCGTTGAAGCTTGGTTGTGGGAGAAGCTGTAGGTCTTGCACGAGTACTTGGCATACTTGAAGTCATCTTGCACTTGACGTTCTGCCTTGGTCGCTTGATGCACGAGCGCAATGAGATTGGAGTAGGGTTGGAAGTCGGCGATCTTCTTGATGGGGTGATTGAGGCCATTCAAGAAGCGTGCCATTGTTTGCTCATCATCTTCCTTGACATTGGCTCGAATCATAGCTATCCCCATTTCCTTGTAGTATTCTTCAACACTCTTTGTTCCTTGCTTGAGGAGTTGTAACTTCTTGAAGAGATCATGTTGTAGTAGGTGGGCAGAAAACGTGCTCGCATGACTTCCTTCATTTGAGGCCAAGTGGTGATTGGAGGTTCACCTCTTGCTTGTCAGCAATCAAATTTGTTCCCACCATATGAGCACATAGTCTTGGAACTCAAGTGATGCCATAGCGATCTTCTTCTCTTCCTCATAGTTGTGCAAGCGAAAGATTTTGTCGACCTTCAATACCCATGAGAGGTATTCTTCCGGATCATTGCTTCCATTGAACTTAGGCATTGTGAATTTTAGCTTGCTGTAGCGTTGCTCTTCATTGTGTTGTTGGCGATGGTGACAATGACACCCTTGACGTGGAGGATAATCCTCATCATGTTGCTCTTGGCGTGGAGGAAGTCCATGATCAACATGCTCTTGTTGAACTTGAGGTTGAGGTGGAGCTTCACGAGCTTGTGGAGGAGCTTGAGGAACTTGACGTTGCACTCACGGTTGGTAGTTCCTCCCTTGGATTTCTTCTCGAAGGGCTTCCTCTTGATTGCGCCGTTCACGATTGCGGTTGGCGATGGCTCAACTTGATTCTTGAAGGGCATGTTGCGCCTCAAGAGCTTGCGCTTCACATTGTTGTGGTTGAAGACGTTGAGCCTCAGCATCTTGTTCCACTTGGTGCAGACGTGCTCGTTCTTCTTCTTGGCACCGTTGTCGTTGTCATTCTTGAGCTTGAGCAAACACAGCTTGATGTGGTGGAGGACGAAGTTCTTGCTCATCGACTTGCTCTTGTGAATGCTTGTCGTGTAGAGGATTGCGAGATGCATGACGGTCTTGACGCGCGGCTCGTCGAAGGGTGTTTGATGACAGTGTACTTGAGCCGGAGAAGGAGTCGTCGGAGTGTCGACTTGAGCGGCTTCGTCTTTAGTATGAAGAAGTTGAAGGAGGACGGTTCACCAACAAGGCGCGGATCTCGTCCATTCTTGCATCATTCTCTTGCTTATGCGCGTCGAGCTTGTTGTCGAAGTAGTCCTTGGTACGTTGCTCGGAGAGTCGCAAGTCGGTGGCTGCTACGTCTTGAGCTTGCGTTGGTTTTCCTCGAAGAGGAGAGCGTGATGCAGCAATAGTAGCGTAAGTATTTCCCTCAGTTTTTGAGAACCAAGGTATCAATCCAGTAGGAGGCTCCTCAAAAGTCCCACGCACCTAACAAACAAACAGAGAACTCGCAACAACGCGATAAAGGGGTTGTCAATCCCTTCCCGGCCACTTGCAAAAGTAAGATCTGATAGAGAAAGTAAGATAAGATAAATATTTTTTTTGTTATTTTATAATATAGATGCAAAAAGGAAAGATGCAAATAAAAGTAGATTGGAAGCAAATATGATAAGAGATAGACCCGGGGGCCATAGGTTTCACTAGTGGCTTCTCTCAAGATAACATAAGTATTACGGTGGGTGAACAAATTACTGTCGAGCAATTGATAGAAAAGCAAATTATTTTGAGATTATCTAGGCATGATCAATATAGGCATCACGTCCATAACAAGTAGACCGACTCCTGCCTGCATCTACTACTATTACTCCACACATCGACCGACTCCTGCCTGCATCTAGAGTATTAAGTTCATAAGAACAGAGTAACGCCTTAAGCAAGATGACATGATGTAGAGGGATAAACTCATGCAATATGATATAAACCCCATCTTGTTATCCTCGATGGCAACAATACAATACGTGCCTTGCAACCCTTTCTGTCACTGGGTAAGGACACCGCAAGATTGAGCCCAAAGCTAAGCACTTCTCCCATGGCAAGAAAGATCAATCTAGTAGGCCAAACCAAACTGATAATTCGAAGAGACTTGCAAAGATAACTCAATCATACATAAAAGAATTCAGAGAAGATTCAAATATTATTCATAGATAAACTTGATCATAAACCCACAATTCATCGGATCTCGACAAACACACCGCAAAAAGAGATTACATCAAATAGATCTCCACAAGAGAGGGGGAGAACATTGTATTGAGATCCAAAAAGAGAGAAGCAGCCATCTAGCTAATAACTATGGACCCGTAGGTCTGTGGTAAACTACTCACAACTCATCAGAGGGGCAAGGATGTTGATGTAGAAGCCCTCCATGGTTGATTCCCCCTCCGGCAGAACGCTGGCGAAGGCTCCAAGATGGGATCTCGCGGATACAGAAGGTTACGGCAGCGGAAATTGTGTTTCGGGTGGCTCCTGGATGTTTTCGGGGTACGTAGGTATATATAGGAGGAAGAAGTACGTCGGTGGCCACCCGAGGGACCCACGAGACAAGGGGGCGCGCCCTACAAGGGGGGCGCGCCCTCCTATCTCGTGGCCGCCTCGGCTGCTTCTTGACTTGCACTCCAAGTCCTCTGGATCACGTTCGTTCCAAAAATCACGCTCCCGAAGGTTTCATTCCGTTTGGACTCCATTTGATATTCCTTTTCTTCGAAATACTGAAATAGGCAAAAAAACAGCAATACGGGCTGGGCCTCCGGTTAGTAGGTTAGTCCCAAAAATGATATAAATATGTAAAATAAAGCTCATAAACATCCAAAAGGGGTAATATAATAGCATGGAACAATCAAAATTATAGATACATTGGAGACGTATCAAGCATCCCCAAGCTTAATTCCTGCTCGTCCTCGAGTAGGTAAATGATAAAAAAGAAATTTTTGATGTGGAATGCTACCTAGCATAATTCTCAATGTAATTTTCTTTATCGTGACATGGATGTTCAGATCCAAATGATTCAAAATAAAAGTTCATATTGATAAAAGAAATAGTAGCACTTCAAGCATACTAATCAAAGTAATCATGTCTTCTCAAAATAACATGGCAAAAGAAAGTTCATCCCTATAAAATCATATAGTTAGGCTATGCTTCATTTTCGTCACACAAAGATGTTCCCAACTTCTATACCCCCGATGACAAGCAAAGCAATTGTTTCATAATTAAATAATCTCAAACCTTTTCAACCTTCATGCAATACATGAGAGTGAGCCATGGATATAACACTATGGGTGGAATAGAATATGATGATGGGGATTGTGTGGAGAAGACAAAAAAACAGAAAGTCTCACATTGACGAGGATAATCAACGGGCTATGGAGATGCCCATCAATTGATGTCAACATGAGGAGTAGGGATTGCCATGCAACGAATGCACTAGAGCTATAAATGAATGCTCAACAAAAGAAAACTAGTGGGTGTGCATCCAACTTGCTTGCTCACGAAGACCTAGGGCATTTGAGGAAGCCCATCGTAGGCATATACAAGCCAAGTTCTATAATGAAAAATTCCCACTAGTATGAAAAAGACAACTTATGAGACTCACTATATGAAAAACATGGTGCTACTTTGAAGCACAACATATGAGACTCACTACATGAAGAACAAGGTGCTACTTTGAAGCACAAGTGTGGAAAAAGAGATAGTAACATTGGCCTTTTTATTTATTTTCCCTTTTTTTCTTTTTTTCTTTTTTTCTTTTTTTTGGGCCTTTTTTTCTTTTGGCCTTTCTTTTTTTTTCTTTGGGCAATGCTCTAATAATGATGATCATCACACTTCTATTGATTACATATGAATTACAACTCGAAACTAGAACAAGATATGACTCTATATGAATGCCTCCGGCGGTGTACTGGGATGGTGCAATGAATCAAGAGTGACATGTATGAAAAATAATGCATGGTGGCTTTGGCACAAATACGATGTCAACTACATGATCATGCAATGGCAATATGACAAAAGTAATGTATGTCATGATGACGATAAATGGAACGGTGGAAAGTTGCATGGCAATATATTTCAGAATGGCTATGGAAATGCCATAATTGGTAGGTATGGTGGCTGTTTTGAGGAAGATATAAGGAGGTTTATGTGTGATAGAGCGTATCGTATCACGGGGTTTGGATGCACCAGCGAAGTTTGCACTAACTCTCAAGGTGAGAAAGGGCAATGCACGGTACCGAAGAGGCTAGCAATGGCGGAAAGGTAAAAGTGTTTATAATCCATGGACTAAACATTAGTCAAAAGAACTCATATACTTATTGCAAAAATTTAGAAGTCATCAAAAATCAAGTATTACGCGCATGCTCCTAGGGGGATAGATTGGTAGGAAAAGACCATCGCTCGTCCCCGACCGCCACTCATAAGGATGCACAAGCCAGGTACACTTCATCTTTCAAATTTGTTACACAACTTTAACCATGCGTGCATGCTACGGGACTTACTAACTTCAACACAAGCATTCTTTAAATTCGTAATCACCCAACTAGCATGACTTTAATATCACTACCTTCATATCTCAAAACAATTATCAAATATCAAATTGATCACAGCATCCAATTCACTTCCTATGATAGTTTTTATTATACCCAACTTGGATGCTCATCATTCTAGGACCAAATTTGAAACCATAGCAAATACCATGCTGTTCTAAAAGACTCTCAAAATAATATAAGTGAAGCATGAGAGACTAGCAATTTCTTCAAAATTAAGACACCACCGTGCTATAAAAGATATAAGTGAAGCACATAGAGTATTCTAGAAAATTCTAATAAAATAGGATTATCCAAAAAGGTGTGTACAGAAAGGATGACTGTGGTAAACCAAAAAGCAAAGACTAATATAATACACGACGCTCCAAGCAAAACACATATCATGTGGCGAATAAAAATATAGCTCCAAGTAAAGTTACCAATGATCAAAGACGAAAGAGGGGATGCCTTCCCGGGGCATCCCCAAGCTTAGGCTTTTGGCTATCCTTGAATATATTGGGGAACCTTGGGCATCCCCAAGCTCAGGCTCTTGCCACCCTTTATTCCATAGTCCATAAAAGCTTTACCCAAAACTTGAAAACTTCACAACACAAAACTCAACAGGAAATCTTATAAGCTCCATTAGTGAAAGAAAACAAAACCACCACATAAGGTACTGTAATGAACTCATTCTTTATTTATTTTGGTGTTAAACCTACTGTATTCCAACTTCTCTATGGTTTATAAACTATTTTACTAGCCATAGATGCATCAAAATAAGCAAACAGCACACGAAAAACAGAATCTGTCAAAAACAGAACAGTCTGTAGCAATCTGTAACTAACGCAAACTTCTGGAACTCTAACAATCCTACCAAAATAGGACGTACTGGAAAATTTGTTTATTGATCAGCATGAAAAAGAATCAAAGCAAAATCACGTTTTGGTGATTTATTGAATTTTTTCTCGTGAGCGCAAAGTTTCTGTTTTTCAGCAGAATCAAATCAACTATCATCATAGTTTATCCTATAGGTTCTACTTGGCACAAACACTAACTAAAAGATAAAAACACATCTAAACAGGAAGTAGATGGAAAATTTATTACTAAGCAGGAACAAAAACAAATAACACAAAGAAAAATTGGGTTGCCTCCGAACTAGCGCTATCGTTTAACGCCCCTAGCTAGGCAGAAAAGCAAAGATAGATCTAAGTAGTGCCATCTTCGGCACTTGAAAAGGAAAAAGAGGATCTCCTTTGTATGGCATTCATCCTTCTATTCAGGGTAAGAACATTGCCATTAATGGATGAAGTAAGATTAAGCACGTTACGAAAATTTGCATCTAAGCTAGACTTCATTTTTTTGATAATTTCATTTTGATAAAAGCACAAGAGAGTAGTTGATTCAACTTTATCATTTAAAGGGTGCCCAAATATGGTTTTCATTTTTTCATAGGTATCTATAGCATCCCCTTCAAGAAAACCTCCTTCAAAAATAGAATCTAGAACTTGTTTGAAAGAAGCGGGCAGGCCAACATAGAAACTTTTTAAGTAAACATCAATTTGATATTGTGGCACATAGCTAGCCTGAATCCTTAATAACCTATCCCAAGCATCTTTTAAAGATTCATCAAGCAAATAGCAAAAAATTCCGGAGTCATCTTCATCAAAATCATTTAAGCTCTCATTGGTGACCCCGGTGGGTCTTTCCATAGCATCATTGTTTATGAGCTTAGAGAGGATAGAGGGGTTATCCAAGGCACTAGAACTCGGGAGAGAACCCTTAGTTCTTTTTGATTCGGCCATGGCAACAGGAAGGCAAACAAAAAGGAGAAGAGGAGATTGGGAAAGAGAGGGCGAATAAAACGGCAAGGGTGAAGTGGGGGAGAGGAAAACGAGAGGCAAATGGCAAATAACGTAAATGCGAGGGAGATGGGTTTGTGATGGGTACTTGGTATGTCTTGACTTGAGCGAAGACCTCCCCGGCAACGGCGCTAGAAATCCTTCTTGGTATGTCTTGAGCTTGCGTTGGTTTTGCTCGAAGAGGAGAGGGTGATGCAGCAATAGTAGCGTAAGTATTTCCCTCAGTTTTTGAGAACCAAGGTATCAATCCAGTAGGAGGCTCCTCAAAAGTCCCACGCACCTACACAAACAAACTGAGAACTCGCAACCAACGCGATAAAGGGGTTGTCAATCCCTTAGCGGCCACTTGCAAAAGTGAGATCTGATAGAGAAAGTAAGATAAGATAAATATATTTTTGTTATCTTATAATATAGATGCAAAAAGTAAAGATGCAAATAAAAGTAGATTGGAAGCAAATATGATAAGAGATAGACCCGGGGGCCATAGGTTTCACTAGTGGCTTCTCTCAAGATAGCATAAGTATTATGGTGGGTGAACAAATTACTGTCAAGCAATTGATAGAAAAACGAATAATTATGAGATTATCTAGGCATGATCATGTATATAGGCATCACGTCCATAACAAGTAGACCGACTCCTGCCTGCATCTACTACTATTACTCCACACATCGACCGACTCCTGCCTGCATCTAGAGTATTAAGTTCATAAGAACAGAGTAACGCCTTAAGCAAGATGACATGATGTAGAGGGATAAACTCATGCAATATGGTATAAACCCCATCTTGTTATCCTCAATGGCAACAATACAATACGTGCCTTGCAACCCTTTCTGTCACTGGGTAAGGACACCGCAAGATTGAACCCAAAGCTAAGCACTTCTCCCATGGCAAGAAAGATCAATCTAGTAGGCCAAACCAAACTGATAATTCGAAGAGACTTGCAAAGATAACTCAATCATACATAAAAGAATTCAGAGAAGATTCAAATATTATTCATAGATAAACTTGATCATAAACCCACAATTCATCGGATCTCGACAAACACACCGCAAAAAGAGATTACATCAAATAGATCTCCACAAGAGAGGGGGAGAACATTGTATTGAGATCCAAAAAGAGATAAGAAGCCATCTAGCTAATAACTATGGACCCGTAGGTCTGTGTTAAACTACTCACAACTCATCGGAGGGGCAAGGATGTTGATGTAGAAGCCCTCCATGGTTGATTCCCCCTCCGGCAGAACACCGGCGAAGGCTCCAAGATGGGATCTCGCGGATACAGAAGGTTACGGCGGTGGAAATTGTGTTTCAGGAGGCTCCTGGATGTTTTTGGGGTACGTAGGTATATATAGGAGGAAGAAGTACGTAGGTGGCCGCCTGAGGGGCCCATAAGACAAGGGGGCACGCCCTACAGGGGGGGGGGGCGCCCTCCTATCTCGTGGACGCGTCGGCTGCTTCTTGCCTTGCACTCCAAGTCCTCTGGATCACGTTCGTTCCAAAAATCACGCTCCCGAAGGTTTCATTCTATTTGGACTCCGTTTGATATTCCTTTTCTTCAAAATACTGAAATAGGCAAAAAAACAGCAATACGGGCTGGGCCTCCGATTAGTAGGTTAGTCCCAAAAATGATATATATGTGTAATATAATAGCATGGAACAACCAAAATTATAGATACGTTGGAGACGTATTAGTGGCGAGGTTGTCGATGCGGTCGGTCATAGCTTGTTGCTCTTGATGCAGCGCTCGTTGTGCACCAAAGAGGTGGCTCTTGGTGACGTATGATGACATGTCGTCGTCTTGCTCGATGAAGAGTGGGTTGGTAGAAGTACTTGGCCTATCCATCATTCCAAGCAAAATGTGAGTGTGAGAAGGAGAAGAACTTATACCAAATGTACCTTGACCGATGTTGACGATGAATCAAGTTCACTCAAATGCGGACAATGAAATAGAACTCTTGGTACCAATTCTTGTCGGTTCTTACACCTACACAAGTAAAAGCTTATGGTGGAGCTTGGTTAGGATGGTGGCACAAAATTTCATGCAATTGTTAGTTTGACTAAAAGATGTTGAAAAAGATTCGCAAATTCGCAAATGCAACAAGTAGACCAAGCAAGTAGTGGAACACGGAAACACACACGCAAATAGAATAATGGATTGTGCAAACCAAAAATGAGCCAAAATGTGGAGTCCACGAAAATGCTCTTGTTGCACAATACTCGAGAGACGCTAGCATGATTGCACAATAAGCGGATACGGAGCTTGTGTACAACCTACTAGGCAAAAATGCAATGATCTCTATCCCAAGTTTGCTATATGTATGGTATTTTGGTGATATGATCCAAGATGATCGGATATGACAATCTTAATGTAGTATGATGCTATGGTTCTTGCTTATAAGCTCTTTGCTTATCTTTCTCTTTTGCTTAAAAGCTTGGTTGGTGTCAGGACCCCGACTCAATGCCACATCGATCTAGCATGTAACACCTCATATCACTTTGCGGCCTCACGCACGGTATCCCCACGGGTGTCGCCTTACCTTTGCCCGGGACCGTTTGCGCCTTTTGGCACACGTATATGACAGTGTCGCTAGCATCCATATGATAAGGAGCCCGGGCTGACATGGCTAGTCGTAAACCCAAAGTGGCACAAACTTACAGGGACAGGCATCCATGACCCAGCATCGAACGTGTCGGTCATCAGTGAGTGAATCCAGGCTGCAGCACTGGGCTAGCATGACTCCGGTGAACCGGGCTGTAGCGGGCTAACAGGACTCTGGTATTCATCGCGTGACATTTCCCCGAAGGGATAGACACAGGAACGAAGAAGGACACATGCCGGCCAACCTAAGTGTTCCGGAGCAGCAGCAAGCTACCATGGCTCAGTGGAAGCACTAGGAGACATTTCCCGGTAAGAGAGGCTACTAAGGATAAACAACTAGATAGTCAGATCCCACACATACCAATCATTTCAATAACATACACACAATATGCTCGATATGTGCAAATACAACATGGCATCACAACATGACTCTACAACTCAAGTATTATCCAATAGGCTCCGAGGAGCGAGATATTACAAACATGGGTCTCATGACCCAACATTCAGAGCACACAAATTAAAGCACAAGCGGAAGCTCAACATGTCTGGGTACAGACAACTATAAATGAAAAAGGCTGAGAAGCCTGACTATCTACCAGATCCTGCCGAGGGCACAAGATCGTAGCTGAGGTAACAAGCTAAATGTCGAAGTCCAAGTGGAACTACTAGCGAGACTGAAGTCTCTCTGCAAAAACATAAAATAGGCAACGTGAGTACAAATGTACCCAGCAAGACTTACATCAGAACTAACTACATATGCATCATTATCAACAAAGGGGATGGTGGGGTTTAACTGCAGCAAGCCAGCTTTGACTCGGTGGCTATCCTAAACTACGACTGCAAGTAACTCTTTGAGGTGGCGCACACGAGTCCACATATTCACCATATCAATACACCACTATGGATCCGCTCCCGTCTCCCTACGAGAACGCCATCCATAGCACTCACGCTTATCTTGCGTATTTTAGAGTATCCACTTTCACTTGTCTATGAACTGTACAGGCAACCCAGAAGTCCTTTACCGCGGACACGGCTATTCGAATAGATCATATTAACCCTGCAGGGGTGTACTTCTTCACACACGCTCTCACCACTTACCGCCGTTTACACGACATGTACTCGGCAACCTTCAAGCGGAAGCCCAGCGAGGGTGTCGGCCACGACCTGACTAACCACACAAGTCTCTCGTCCAGGTTTATCGCCTATTCGGGTTCCATCCGCAAGGAGATCCGGCCGGGGTGTCGCTCACGGCCCCAAACGATGTGTGCAGGGTTCCCAAGTCCCACCATCCGGGTGGCAGTTGGTACACCGGGCCACTGTGCCTAGTCTGTCCCAAGCCCACCTGTACCGGGTGCCACTTGGTAGACTACTAACACTACCTACAAACACCAGAAACTAGTTGCAACTCCTGGACAGAGATCAAGTTGATTAATAAGCCGAGAGGGGCCGAGTTACCGGAACCCAACGTGTGGTAGTAACTGTTCATGGATCACAAACACAGAACTCAGTTCCTGAGGACGGCTGCAATGAGACAACCCACCATGTACTCCTACATGGCCTCTCACCGCTACCTTTACCAAATCGTGTTCACACACTTAGCTCTCAACAATAGGACATGTTCACACACCTCTGATTCATCCCCGATGAATCAGACCTGACTCAACTCTAAGCAGTAGCAGGCATGACAAACAAGCATGAATGAGTAGGCACAATAGGGCTCAAACAACTCCTACTCATGCTAGTGGGTTTCATCTATTTATTGTGGCAATGACAGGTCATGCAAAGGATTAAGGGGTTCAGCTACCGCAGCAAGTAACAGATGAATCGGTGTTGTCCTAATGCAGTAAAAGAGAGCAGGAGCGAGAGAGTAGGATTGTATCGGAATGAACAAGGGGGTTTTGCTTGCGTGGCACTTCTGAAGATAGCATTGAGTCTTCATCAGTGTCAACGATCACAACGTCGGAACATCGTCTACCGAGATGGGACAATTACCGACAACAGAGAGGAAACACAATCAATGCAATGCAACATTATGATGCATGATCATGACATGGCAACATGCTGGTGTTTTGAGCTAGTGCAGCTAGAAACAAAGTTAAATGAAGTTGGTTTGAACCCTAAGTTCAAAACCAAACTCCATATGTGAAATTCAATTGTCATTTATATAATTTGTGCTAAACAGCAGCTATAAGTTGTTCTAACATGCATGAAAATGGTACAGATGGATAGATTGGATTTTTCTGATCATTTTTCATATATTAATTATTTCATTTGGAGTTACGGTTGATTTTCTATGAATTTTAGAAGTTTAGGCAATTTTCTGGATTTCCTGAATAAGAATAAATATAGAAAATGATTAACTGCATTAGCATGACGTCGGGGTGACATCATCAGGTCAAAGGCGCCAGCCCAGGTCAAAACCTGACGGCTGGGGCCCACATGTCAGTGTAACAGCTAGCTAACAGAGTTAGTTAGTGTTACGTTAGCACTAATCTAGGTTAATTAGGGCCTGGGCCCACTGGTTAGTGACTAAACTAACTGTCAGGGTTAATTAGCACTAATCTAAATCTAACTAAGGTTAACAGAGACGGGCCCGCACGTCAGTGACCATGGGGGGGGGGTCAAACGAGTCAACCTTACCGGACTTGGTCCACGGCTCGTCGCCGGCGATGCTAGAGACGGCGGAGGTGCTCGGAATCGCAGCTCAGGCAACCAAACGAGCAGCGGGGAGGCTCTACGAGACGCCCAGGCTCGCGCACATCCATTGCGGCCAGCGGCAGCAGCTGGGGTGCACTACAGCGACGGCGGCGATGGCAAGTGCGGCGGCCGGAGCTACGGGTTCGAGCGGGACGAGGCCACAGTGGACGGGAGGGCTGGCTAAGGGGCTCACCGAGCTCCTGAAGATGCTAGGAGCACGGTGCCATGCTCGGTTTCGAGCCTCAGTGGCTGCAGTTACAGCGGCGACATCGTCGGCGGTGTGGAGTTCTCGGCCAAGACGGGGCTATGGCCTAGAGGTCGAAAGCGACCAGGGGAGCAGGGGGAGGCGACTCGAGGGCTCACCGTGAGTCCGTTTGAAGGGTCAGTGGGCTCGAGGGTGGCCGGAGTTGAGCGGGGCGGCGAGGCGCATCTCTGGCGGCCGAGGAGGAGAAAAGCATCGGGGCGGCGCTTCGGGGCCCTTCCGGTCGCGTGGCTCGGTGAGGAGGTAGGGAACGAGGTGGCGGAGCTCGAGGATAGCTCGGGGCGGCTCGGGGATGGCCCTGGGCGCGGTGGTGCACGTCGGCGGCGGCGGGCGCGTTCGGGTGGTGCGAGGGAGAGAGCCAGAGGAGGGGAGAGGCACGGGAGAGAGTGAGAGGGGCCATGGGGGTGCGTGGCGTCTCCGTGGCGTCGTCTAGGAGCACCGGGAGGAGCTAGGCAGGCAGGGAGGGAGGAGGTGGCCGGCGCGGGGCGGCCACACGCCTCTGTCCTTCTGGCGAGGGAGGAAGACGACAGGGGGGGAAGCGGCGGTGGGCTGGGCCGTGCTGGGCCGGTTGGTGGCGCCAGGTAAGGCCCAGGTACTAACTCTCTCTCTGTGTTATTTTATTTATTGTTTCTGTTTTCTATTATTCTTCAGTCTTTAGGGCTTTATTTAAAATACTGAAATAGATCCAAAAATCATGAAACTAATAATGGCTATTGTTTAGGATATATGCCACAGTAAACATTTTAGTTTATGATTATTTGAGCATTTAAAATATTTAATAG
Source organism: Triticum aestivum (assembly GCF_018294505.1). Classification (NCBI taxonomy): domain Eukaryota; kingdom Viridiplantae; phylum Streptophyta; class Magnoliopsida; order Poales; family Poaceae; genus Triticum; species Triticum aestivum. The sequence continues at coordinate 319,312,184 of NC_057813.1, read as the reverse complement.
CATTTAAATGCCCAAATGCAAAGTACATATGATTTAATTCCGTGACCAAATATGTCATGGAAAAATGTGCAACACCTCTGGTTATGGTTTCAAGCATTTTCCAGAAATGATGAACATTTTTGAAAGCCATTTGGATTCACTGAAAATATTTTTAGGTTGAACCTATTTGAATTCCATTTGGTACTAGGGTTTGGACATCCCCATTTCAAGTTTCTTTCAAAGTTTAAACATGATGCGCACATGAAGTTAGCCTAGTGCAAATCCAGAAGCTAGGGATGTGACAACTCGCCCCCACTAAACAAGAATCTCGTCCCGAGATTCAAGCGTAGGGTAGGATGAAGGGGGAATGCAAACTAACATAATCTTCACGATCCAAGTGGCACTTCATCAGAACGTTGAATCGATCACCATCATTGTCTCGTCGTCTTGCTCTGAGAACTCCAGCCAACATGACAATGAGAGGATAGGGAAACTCCAGAAGAATCGATCTTCTTGAAGACCGAACAACTCAGGATCAACTCATGGGATGAGACATAGAAACATCTCCCAAGCTGAGACACGAAGCATACATCTAGAGGGATGGAGTGGAATAGATGACGAGGGTTCACTAGGTAGACAACAATTCCACAATTAAGAAGGTGGTAAACGATTGTCAATGTAGCGAGGAGTTGAGTTGCCATGATACCATAACGGGGCACCTTAGGGAAGGTGACTTGTAGAAATATCCCCTTAAGTGGCAAAAAGAATTACCTTTGATTCAAAGATCATTGAAACTCTTTATACCAGCCTAAGGCAATTCTCGAGCGATCGTTTGGAGGGGTTCGGTAGAATGGCATACCCGAATTAGAATGGATGATGTGTATTACCTTGTTGAAAACAACACAAGGAATGATTTTAGTAACTGGGGAGAAGCTCAACAGTGGAGAGTGAGTCCACTGTTTGAAAAGTTATAGCATAACTGAGGACACTGAGAGCAATCCTAGTTAGTGTCGATGATAACACCTAGCGCTTGAGCGTGCTCTCAAGAACTTGAGCATTTCCATATCCATCAAGGTTTTACCAATATCCGTGTCAAGGTTCCTGGCAACACAACGTACTACCATGATGAATACCGGTGGAAGAGATGCAGATGCAAAGGAATATAACACCGTCTCAGATTTCACCTTGGCGGGGCCAAGGAAACAAAATCTGGATGATCGACCGAGAGACATTTAGCACTCCGCTTCTAATGTTCTCCTTGATGTGCTAGCGTAATCCATAGATAATTATGGTTTGATATCTAGAACACCAAGTAAAATGTTGGACTTCTGGAACACAAAAATCCATAAGGAACAACTAGGGAGTAGATCCTACGAAATCCTTATGGGGAGGTGGCCAACTTCCTCAAACAAGATACTACAATAATAGGTCTTCCGGCTGGGTGTGTTGGCCACGACATCCACTTTACCGGTTATCGAGGAACCAATATTATAGTTCTTGGGAAATGTTCCAACCATCATATCTGCCTGAGATTCAGATCTGGTTGGTGTCAGGATATTCTAGACTCATCGAGTCTAGGAAGAAAAATGAAAGTTTGCAACACAAATCGAGGAGATGACGTTGCGAGATTCTCGGGAAATGAACTACGATAGCAAGCTCCAAAACATGAGCTGGTTCTGCTACACACATGTGAACACGTTGTCCCAGACAAAACATTATCACATGGTAGTCTTACAATAAAACACTACCGAGTTCAGGTGGGGAACCATCATCGAGGATATCGGAGTCCTTGTGCACTTATCGATGAACTTCTTATCCTTGAGCAAGTCAATCAGTGGCTTGGTGTGCTAGGAACACATATAGAATGGAGGCGGCCAACCTATCAAACCATAGAGTACTTCGCACATGCGTGACTAACTTGGGACGATTCCAGAGGAAGCAAAACTAACTTTCTCAAACCCACGGTGGCAGCTTGCACGAGATGCACATGAGTTAGAGAGAGACACTTCTTTCATCCGAACATATGCTTCATGAGCTAGCATGAAGAAATGCTTTCAAAAGTTTCGAACACTAGCTTAATGTTCAACATGAATCATGGACAAGATAAGGATGTTGTCGATGGGCTCAACAACAATTCATCCAGTTTCCATATAAATGGAATTCCATGATTAAGTGAACACGGTGATAGTATTGGTCAGACCAAAAGATATAATGGTGTATGCTCAAGGGATCAACCACGAGTAAGACAACATTACGAATATCGTTGGTTCTGATTTGATTTGAGGATAGACCACACTCAAATCAAAGATGGGGTAAGACAATAGGCCCAACAACTGATCACAAGGACCAATTGATGAAGATATCATCTTTCTTCAACACACACACACAGAAAGATATCCCTTAACATGAACTAAATCAGACAAGCTTTATCTTCCAACTCTCCAAGTTGTTGTTTAGCTTGACCAACTAGCTCAGGGGTATCCCACACAGATTCTTGGAGAAGGGGTGGTTTACAATAAACCATCTTGATCACGAACTCAACATAGCGGTCAGGTGACAACCTGGTAATACTTCCGAGAAGATATTCGGAAAATCACAAACCACCGATATGTTACTAAGCTCGAGAACAATCTTGCTTTTCAGGGCAAGACGATATGATCAAAGAGCGAGGGATTTGGAATAATCCTAACTCATCGATCGAAGAGTGCACCAGGAAAATGGACTAGGTAGCACGATCAACCTTAGGGTGATGATTCAATAACCAACACACTAAGAATGAAAATATTGTCCTTTAACTACCAAGCAACGGGGTTGCTAGGAGTATAGATTTCACACATCATGATTCACTTGTCGGTGTTCCGGTTACCATAACACGGAACCGAGGAATGAATAATGATGGCGAGAAGTATCACTGTATCAAGAGTTCATAGGATGGTGTGCAATTCCCATGATAATCTTAATATAAAGATGGTAACAACCCAAGGTGGAACAGAACAAAAACTGGATTAGTATTTTGATCTGCGGAGCACAACTGCTTTGATCCAATCCTGGATAATGGATGAGATACTGGAGTTTGTTTCTCCTAGTCATTCTGGAATAGAATGGCTTGACGGACCACAAGAGTAATAGGTATCGATGAACGAATGCACACATACCCCTGACTATCAATTGATAGACGAGGGTCGGAAGACAACTAAAATGGGACAACTCAAAATAACATATGATTTTCTGAGTTGTGGATGCATAGATTAGCATGTCGAACGAGTTCAACATATTTCTTCCGGATAACCCATGCAAAAAGGTTGAACTGGCAGAGTCACAATATAGAATGAAGAACTCATCGAGAGCACTCCTGTTGTGATCTTTTGGTTCAAAAGAACTTCTGCCATAATAAGTTCATGGTATTTGGAAGAAGAAAATACCACGAACCTCGAGGACTATCGCAAGGGTTACTAATATCCTAAAGGAACTAGCAAACACTATCAACATGAAGTAGGTGGGGTGAATCTCGGGTTCGAAACCCAAGGAGTAGAATACCTACTACTAGGTGGCATCACGGGATGCTTTCGAGAATAATGGCCAGAATCATCACACTGGGACACATAACATGGCTAGATTACTAGGTGATCCCCTAAGATACCTAGGGTCATAATAATAATTCCAATATAAATGTCGAGGCAATGAAGTATCTCAACACACTAGTTAGTGTGGTTGATCAGGCACAAAGGAACTTCGGAACGGTAGGAAGGAATTTGCAAATGCATCAGATTATTTAGAAACCTGGGATGACTCGGACAGCATAACGGCTGTAAATTCTCAAACGATTTGAGACATCCTACAAAAATGGTGGCATAGCCACTCAGAAGCACAATATCAAGGTTTCGAGGTCAATAGTTAACAAATGGAAGTAATAGGAACTGAACCGAGGCTTAAGTTCAACAATCTTATAAGTCTACGGATTAGTAACACTTGATCCTGATAGAAAGAAGAGAAAGCCTAGTTTCTTAACCCCGTAGGAAAGAAGAGGCTGACTCAGATCAGAAGGGCATAAGGTATAAGGAGTAAAAAGAGCCTTACGTTCCCTTCCCCGATCAATTCCCTTACATAACTAAAGCATTTCTAGACTCAACTTCGACCAGTTTGGCTTGGTAATCCTATAGGCAGTCAAGCTCTGATACCAAAGCTATCAGGACCCCGACTCAATGCCACATCGATCTAGCATGTAACACCTCATATCACTTTGCGGCCTCACGCACGGTATCCCCACGGGTGTCGGCTTACCTTTGCCCGGGACCGTTTGCGCCTTTTGGCACATGTATATGACAGTGTCGCTAGCATCCATATGATAAGGAGCCCAGGCTGACATGGCTAGTTGTAAACCCAAAGTGGCACAAACTTACAGGGACAGGCATCCATGACCCAGCATCGAACGTGTCGGTCATCAGCGAGTGAATCCAGGCTGCAACACTGGGCTAGTAGGACTCCGGTGAACCGGGCTGTAGCGGGCTAACAGGACTCCGGTATTCATCGCGTGACATTTCCCCGAAGGGACAGACACAGGAACGAAGAAGGACACATGCCGGCCAACCTAAGTGTTCCGGAGCAGTAGCAAGCTACCATGGCTCAGTGGAAGCACTAGGAGACATTTCCCAGTAAGAGAGGCTACTAAGGATAAACAACTAGATAGTCAGATCCCACACATACCAAGCATTTCAATAACATACACACAATATGCTCGATATGTGCAAATACAACATGGCATCACAACATGACTCTACAACTCAAGTATTATCCAATAGGCTCCGAGGAGCGAGATATTACAAACATGGGTCTCATGACCCAACATTCAGAGCACACAAATTAAAGCACAAGCGGAAGCTCAACATGTCTGGGTACAGACAACTATAAATGAAAAAAGGCTGAGAAGCCTGACTATCTACCAGATCCTGCCGAGGGCACAAGATCGTAGCTGAGGTAACAAGCTCAATGTCGAAGTCCAAGTGGAACTACTAGCGAGACTGAAGTCTCTCTGCAAAAACATAAAATAGGCAAACGTGAGTACAAATGTACCCAGCAAGACTTACATCAGAACTAACTACATATGCATCATTATCAACAAAGGGGATGGTGGGGTTTAACTGCAGCAAGCCAGCTTTGACTCGGTGGCTATCCTAAACTACGACTGCAAGTAACTCTTTGAGGTGGCGCACACGAGTCCACATATTCACCATATCAATACACCACTATGGATCCGCTCCCGTCTCCCTACGAGAACGCCATCCATAGCACTCACGCTTATCTTGCGTATTTTAGAGTATCCACTTACACTTGTCTATGAACTGTACATGCAACCCAGAAGTCCTTTACCGCGGACACGGCTATTCGAATAGATCATATTAACCCTGCAGGGGTGTACTTCTTCACACACGCTCTCACCACTTACCGCCGTTTACACGACATGTACTCGACAACCTTCAAGCGGAAGCCCAGCGAGGGTGTCGGCCACGACCTGACTAACCACACAAGTCTCTCGTCCAGGTTTATCACCTATTCGGGTTCCATCCGCAAGGAGATCCGGCCGGGGTGTCGCTCACGGCCCCAAACGATGTGTGCAGGGTTCCCAAGTCCACCATCCGGGTGGCAGTTGGTACACCGGGCCACTGTGCCTAGTCTGTCCCAAGCCCACCTGTACCGGGTGCCACTTGGTAGACTACTAACACTACCTACAAACACCAGAAACTAGTTGCAACTCCTGGACAGAGATCAAGTTGATTAATAAGCCGAGAGGGGCCGAGTTACCGGAACCCAACGTGTGGTAGTAACTCTTCGCGGATCACAAACACAGAACTCAGTTCCTGAGGACGGCTGCAATGAGACAACCCACCATGTACTCCTACATGGCCTCTCACCGCTACCTTTACCAAATCGTGTTCACACACTTAGCTCTCAACAATAGGACATGTTCACACACCTCTGATTGATCCCCGATGAATCAGACCTGACTCAACTCTAAGCAGTAGCAGGCATGACAAACAAGCATGAATGAGTAGGCACAATAGGGCTCAAACAACTCCTACTCATGCTAGTGGGTTTCATCTATTTACTGTGGCAATGACAGGTCATGCAAAGGATAAAGGGGTTCAGCTACCGCAGCAAGTAACAGATGAATCGGTGTTGTCCTAATGCAGTAAAAGAGAGCAGGAGCAGGAGAGTAGGATTGTATCAGAATGAACAAGGGGGTTTTACTTGCCTGGCACTTCTAAAGATAGCATTGAGTCTTCATCAGTGTCAACGATCACAACGTCGGAACATCGTCTACCGAGAGGGGACAATTACCGGCAACAGAGAGGAAACACAATCAATGCAATGCAACATTATGATGCATGATCATGACATGGCAACATGCTGGTGTTTTGAGCTAATGCAGCTAGAAACAAAGTTAAATGAAGTTGGTTTGAACCCTAAGTTCAAAACCAAACTCCATATTTGAAATTCAATTGTCATTTATATAATTTGTGCTAAACAACAGCTATAAGTTGTTCTAACATGCATGAAAATGGTACAGATGGATAGATTGGATTTATACCAAAGCTGTCAGGACCCCGACTCAATGCCACATCGATCTAGCATGTAACACCTCATATCACTTTGCGGCCTCACGCACGGTATCCCCACGGGTGTCACCTTACCTTTGCCCGGGACCGTTTGCGCCTTTTGGCACGCGTATATGATAGTGTCGCTAGCATCCATATGATAAGGAGCCCAGGCTGACATGGCTAGTCGTAAACCCAAAGTGGCACAAACTTACAGGGACATGCATCCATGACCCAACATCGAACGTGTCGGTCATCAGCGAGTGAATCCAGGCTGTAGCACTGGGCTAGCAAGACTCCGGTGAACCGGGCTGTAGCGGGCTAACAAGACTCCGGTATTCATCGCGTGACATTTCCCCGAAGGGACAGACACAGGAACGAAGAAGGACACATGCAGACCAGCCTAAGTGTTCCGGAGCAGTAGCAAGCTACCATGGCTCAGTGGAAGCACTAGGAGACATTTCCTGGTAAGAGAGGCTACTAAGGATAAACAACTAGATAGTCAGATCCCACACATACCAAGCATTTCAATAACATACCCACAATATGCTCGATATGTGCAAATATAACATGGCATCACAACATGACTCTACAACTCAAGTATTATCCAATAGGCTCCGAGGAGCGAGATATTACAAACATGGGTCTCATGACCCAACATTCAGAGCACACAAATTAAAGCACAAGCGGAAGCTCAACATGTCTGGGTACAGACAACTATAAATGAAAAAAAGGCTAAGAAGCCTGACTATCTACCAGATCCTGCCGAGGGCACAAGATCGTAGATGAGGTCTCCAATGTTGATTATCATGGGATGCTTGTTGACGTTGAGCTTGGTCACGAGTTGTTGTACTTGGCACTCGATGGTGTGCCTTGTATCTTCATGCATCTTCTTGATGTAGCTTGCACGGGCACTTGCGTCGAGGTTGGTGCGCTCTTGTAGAGGAAGAGGTAGAATGTCCAATGGGGACAACGGGTTGAAGCCGTAGACGACCTCGAAGGGGGACTTGCTGGTAGTCGAATGTCTTTCACGGTTTTAGGCATACTCGGCGATGGGTAGACACGCCTCCCACTCCTTGATGTTCTTCTTGATCAACACGCGAAGTAGAGTGGATAGTGTCCGGTTCGTCACCTCCGTTTGGCCGTCGGTTTGAGGATGGTTGCGGATGAGAACAAGAGCTTGATTCCGAGCTTGGCACATAGCATCTTCCAAAAGTAACTCAAGAACTTGACGTCACGATCGAAGACGATCGTCTTTGGCAATCCATGAAGTCGCAAGATGTCCCTACAAAAGAGATTTGCAATATGTGAAGCATCGTCTATCTTGTTGCAAGGAATGAAATGTGCCATCTTAGAAAATCTGTCCACAACAACAAAGACGGAATCCTTGCCATTTTGAGTTCTAGGCAAACCAAGTATAAAATCCATGCTAATGTCTTCCCAAGGTTGGTAAGGAATGGGAAGGGGCATGTAAAGACCATGGGATTGAGCTTTTGACTTAGCTTTGTGACATGTAGAGCAACGGTTGGTGAAGCGTGAGACATCACGAAACATCTTGGGCCAAAAGTAGTTCTTGGAGAGCGTGGTGAAAGTCTTGTCGCGTCCAAAGTGTCCCATAAGTCCGCCTCCATGAGCCTCTTGCAAAGGAGCAAATGAAGGGAAGACTCGGGAATGCAAAGTTTGTTAGCTCTCATAAGATAATCATCCTTTATGTAGTATCGTTCCCAAGACGTGTGTGTCAAACACTTAGCGTAAGGAGTAGCAAAAGAAGGATCATGCTCATACAAGTCTTTTATATGCTCAAAACCAATAACATTCAACTCAAGTTGACTGACAAGCATGCATATGCGTGAAAGTGCATCCGCAACAACATTTTCTTTACCCTTAATGTACTTGATCACATAAGGAAAAGATTCAATGAATTCACTCCATTTGGCATGACGCTTGTTCAATTTAGTTTGACCTTTTAAGTACTTAAGCGTTTCATGATCGGTATGGATGACAAATTCATTAGGTCTAAGATAATGTTCCCAAACATGTAGCACACACACTAAAGCATACAATTCTTTGTCATAGATGGGATAATTAAGTTGAGCACCGGAGAGTTTTTCACTAAAATAAGCAATGGCTCGTTTTTCTTGCATCAAAACTCCGCCAATTCCGGTACCACTTGCATCACAATGAACCTCAAAAGTTTTGTCAAAATTGGGCAAAGCAAGAATCGGAGCATGAGTAAGCAACGACTTGAGTTCATCAAAAGCGGTGGATTGCAAAGATCCCCAAACAAAAGGAGCATTCTTCTTACTCAAAGCATGTAAAGGAGCGGAAATTGTGCTAAAGTTTTTCACAAAGCGACGATAAAATCCTGCGAGACCAAGAAAACTTCTCACTTGTTGCAAATTGGTGTGTTGGGGCCAAGTTTTAATTGCTTCAATTTTAGTTTCATCAACATGGACACCCTTGGAAGAGACAACAAAACCCAGGAAAACCACTTTGTCAACGCCAAAAGTGCATTTTTTCAAGTTTGCATAAAGGCGTTCCTTGCGAAGAGTTTGCAACACAGATTTAACATGATTAATATGCTCTCTCATGGTTTTACTAAACACAAGGATATCATCAAAGTAAACCACAATGAGGACTCCAATGTAAGGTCTAAGCACATGATGCATAAGACACACGAATGTTCCGGGTGCTTCCGACAAACCCATAGGCATCACTAACCACTCATATAAGCCAAATTTCGTTTTGAAAGCGGTTTTCCATTCATCACCTTCTTGAATGCGGATTTGATAATAGCCACTTTTAAGATCTATTTTTGAGAAAAAGTTGGCTCCACTAAGTTCATCAAGCATATCATCTAAGCGAGGAATGGGGTGCCTATAACGAACGGTGATGGCGTTTATGGGTCTACAATCGGAACACAAGCGAAAACTGCCATCGGGTTTAGGAACAAGGATAACGGGAACGGCACATGGGCTTAAGCTTTCACGTACCTGACCGTTGTCGATGAGTTGTTGTACTTGTCTTTGAATATCCTTGGTTTCTTCGGGATTGACACGGTATGGGGATTTGTTTGGAAGTGGCGCTCCGGGGATGAGGTCGATTCGATGCTCAATGCCTCGTAGGGGAGGTAGACCCGGAGGTAGCTCATCGGGGAAAACATCTTGAAATTCCTGCAAAAGAGATTGAAACACCAAAGGTAGCTCGTGAATGGTGTTAGTTTTTGGTTCTCCATCCTTGCACACAAGGACAAAGTGCATCACACTCGATGGGTTCTCACACACTTCTCTCATCTCACTTTTGGTGGCAAATAGGATGAGGTTTTTCTCTCTAGGCGAAGAGGCGCTCAAGTTTGGCTTGTGGCTCTCACTCACTTTTGGGTGGGTCACTTTCTCACTCTTCTCTCCATGGTGGGTGGCTTGCTTGTCGGCTATCACTTGACTAGGAGACATAGGTCGTAGCACATACTCCTTCCCTTTCATCTTGAAGCTATAGTGATTGGTTCGCCCATTGTGGATGACACCACGGTCGAATTGCCATGGTCGACCAAGAAGGAGGTGGCAAACGGTCATTGGGACCACATCACATTCCAAAGAGTCTTCATAAGCACCTATTTTGAAAGAGACTTGGACCGTATGCTCGACTCGTATAGTGCCGGAGTCACTTAGCCATTGAACCTTGTAGGGGTACGGGTGCTTCTTCTTGACCAATTGAAGTTTTGAACATAGTTCTTCACTTGCCAAGTTGTGGCAACTTCCTCCATCGATGATGACCTTGACGGACCTTCCATTGATGCCGGCCTTAGTGTGGAAGATGTGGCATCGTTGGTCTTCTTCTTGTTGATGTTGAAGCATCAAGACTTTGGAGACAACGAGAGCGGGGCTCGAATCCTCATCACAAAAGACTTGACCATCTTCATCCTCGTTCACGCGCCGGTGCATGGCCACTTGCTCAATAGCTTCCGTTTCATCTTCACTCATTGAGTCGTAAGTGCCATCATCGTTGAGGATCATGGTGCGCTTGTTGGTGCATTGGAAGGCTTGTGGCCTCGGCCGCCACAAGTGAAACATTTAAAGGAGCTTGTCTTTACGGTCTCATCGGTTGGAGTAGATGATGAAGCACGCGGCTTGAAGTTGCTTGTCGTAGGAGGAAGGCGACTTGAACTTGTCGAAGTTTTCTTGTAACTTAACTTGTCGTCGTTGCTTGGAGAAGATTTGTTTGACGTAGGTGTTGGAGGAGTCGTTGAAGCATGGATGTTGGAGAAGCCGTAGGTCTTGGATGAGTACTTGGCGTACTTGAAGTCATCTTGCACTTGACGTTCCGCCTTGGTTGCTTGATGCACGAGCTCAATGAGGTTGGAATATGGTTGGAAGTCGGCGATCTTCTTGATGGGAGATTGAGTCCATTCAAGAAACGTGCCATTGTTTGCTCATCATCTTCTTTGACATTGGCTCGAATCATGGCAATCTCCATTTCCTTGTAGTATTATTCAACACTCTTTGTTCCTTGCTTGAGGAGTTGTAGATTCTTGAAGAGATCACGGTTGTAGTAGGTTGGTACAAAGCGTGCCCGCATGACATCCTTCATTTGAGTCCAAGTGGTGATTGGTGCTTCACCTCTTGCTTCACGGTGTTCAAGTACTTGTTCCCACCATATGAGCACATAGTCTTGGAACTCAAGTGATGCCATAGCGATCTTCTTCTCTTCCTCAAAGTTGTGCAAACGAAAGATTTTGTCGACCTTCAATGCCCATGAGAGGTACTCTTCCGGATCATTGCTTCCATTGAACTTGGGCATTGTGAACTTGAGCTTGCCATAGCGTTGCTCTTCATTGTGTTGTTGGCGATGGTGATGATGACGTCCATGACGTGGAGGATAGTCATCCTCATGTTGCTCTTGGTGCGGAGGAAGTCCATGATCAACTTGCTCTTGTTGAACTTGAGGTTGAAGAGGAGCTTGACGAGCTTGAGGAGGGGCTTGTGGAGCTTGACGTTGCACACGCGGTAGGTAGTTCCTCTCTTGGATTTCTTCTCGAAGAGCTTCCTCTTGATTGCGCCATTCGCGATTGCGGTTGGCGATGGCTCGACTTGATTCTTGAAGGGCATGTTGTGCCTCAAGCGCTTGCGCTTCTCGTTGTTGTTGTTGAATACGTTGAGCCTCGGTGTCTTGTTCTTCTTGGTGTAGACGCGCTCGTTCTTCTTCTTGGCGCCGAAGTCGTTGCCGTTCTTGAGCTTGAGCAAAAGCCACTTGGTTTGATTGAGGACGAGGGACTTGCTCATCGTCTTGCTCTTGTGAATGCTTGTCATGTAGCGGGTTGCGAGGTGCATGATGGTCTTGATGCGCGGCTCATCGAAGAATGGTCGAAGACGGTGTACTTGAGCCGGAGAAGGTGTCATCGGGGTGTCGACTTGAGCGGCTCCGTCTTGAGGAGGAAGACGTGGAATGGTGCCGGTTCCTCATCAAGGCGCGGATCTCGTCCATTCTTGCATCATTTTCTTGCTTGTGAGAGTCGAACTTGTCGTCGAAGTAGTCTCTTGTACGTTGCTCGGAGAGTCGCAAGTCGGTGGCGAGGTTGTCGATGCGGTCGCTCATAGCTTGTTGCTCTTGGTGTAACGCCCTTTGAGCACCAAAGAGGTGGCTCTTTGTGACGAATGATGACATGTCGTCGCCATTCTCGATGAGAGGTGGATTTGTAGAAGAACTTGGCCTATCCATCATACCAATCAAAATGTAAGTTGTAGAAGGAAAAGAACATGTACCAAATGTACCTTGACCGATGTTGAAGATGAATCAAGTTCACTCAAATGCGGACAATGAAATAGCACTGTTGGTACCAATTCTTGTCGGTTCTCACACCTACACAAGTAAAAGCTTATGGTGGAGCTTGGTTAGGATGGTGGCACAAAATTGATTGCAATCGTTAGTTTGACTCAAAGATGTTGAAAAAGATTCGCAAATTCGCAAATGTAACAAGTAGACCAAGTAAGTAATGGTACACGGAAACACACACGCAAATAGATAAGTGGGATTGTGCAAACCAAAAGTGAGCCAAAATGTGGAAACCACGAAATGCTCTTGTTGCACAATACTAGAGAGACGCTAGCACGATTGCACAATAGGCGGATACGCAAACTTGTGCACAACCTACTAGACAAAAATGCTACGATCTCTATCCCAAGTATGCTATATGTATGATATTTCGGTGCTATGATCCAAGATGATCGGATATGACAATCTTAATGTTGTATGATGCTATGGTTCTCGCTTATAAGCTCTTTGCTTATCTTTCTCTTTTGCTTAAAAGCTTGGGTGGCTCTTCACTTTTGAGCTCTTTTCTCATGCAAAACTTCACGAACCAAGATAGCAATTGCGTATGCTATGACAACTTTGTGACACACAAGTTGATCTCAAGATATGCACCACTATGGTATGATATGTATGCTATGTTGTATGATCACTAATGTGCACAAGTCACGTTGCCGGCAATACTCAATGGCTAGTCTCGATGGGTAAGCAACGCAAAAGTAAGGCTATGTGGTTATCAATGTAATTGCAAGAGATGACAAAGATGTCGTCGAGGTTACCGTCCTTGACGATGATGAGTCCTTGGCGAAGATGAGCGGTGGTGATGTTGACGTTGAACCGTACCTATATAGCCGAAACACAATAGGACACGGGAACCACAACTCAAATTCTCAAAGACCAAAACAACAATGGTGGAAGCGAAAGGTCGAGGTGGATGGAAATGGTGAAACTCAGAGTGCTGAAATTGGCCTGGGCGGTAGTACCGCTCGGATGGCCGGTTGTACCGCTTGTGGTACTCAGCGGTGGTACCGCTCGGAGGGGCGGTTGTACCGCTTGTGTCGGGATTTGACACAGCACGAAACTGGACATGATTTTGTGGCGGAAATGGATGATTTCGGGGACAAACTTGGATGGATTTCGTGGATGAGAAGAGGGGAAACTTGGGGGAATGCTAGATCCACTTGAAACCAAGCAAATCCACGGATCAAAATCAACAAAACATCATCAAACCAACAAATCACAAAACTTTTTGGGGCTATTTTTGGTGGGGATTTTCGAATTTAGGACGAAAACAACAAAATCAAGCTAGAAAACACGGGGTAGGGGCTCCAAAAACGTGATCAACGTGGCTCATGATACCAAGATGATGTAGGGCAGAACCCTAAGTGGTCGATCTTTCACGTTTGGAGGGATCCTACGGGGAATCACGAAGAACATGCGGAAGAACTAGAGGGAAAACACGGGGAGAACAAGAGAAACACTCAACCGACAAGTAATCAATCACACGAGTGCTAGATCACCGACAACATAGAGTAACATATGATCCACAATCAACAAAGGTAAGGATACAAAGGAACCGTTCTTCTCCGTACGGAGGCTTTGATGGTCTTCCCTAGAAAGGGGTCTTGAATCCGCTTGGGGGATCTTCTCCGAAGAGGTCCTGAGCTCCGAGGAGAAGTATCCAAGTGGATGAGCAAGGCTCTCACACAAAATATGAGCTAAACCTATGCTAACCCTAATACGAAGCTAGGAGATGAGTATATATAGTGATAAGCCACGAAGAGGTAAGTGCACTGCGCGCAGGCAGGCCGGTAGTACTAGTCAGGGGGCCGGTAGTACCGCTGAGAGCTCATGAGGGGCAGTAGTTCCGGTCGAGGAAGGTGGTACTACCGCTGGGAGGTCGGGCACTAGCTTCTGGAGGTGGGCGGCGAAGGAGCCAGCGGTTGTACCGGGGGTCGGGGCGGTTGTTCCGGTCTTTGGGCCGAAACCGGTAGAACCTGTGCTGTACCGGCCTTGCACCGCTTGCTCACAGAATAGCGGCCGGTTGTTGGGCGGTGGCTAGCCGGTTGTTCCGCCCGGGCGGTGGTTGGGCGGTTGTATCGGTCCTCCCAGGCTGGGTGGAATGCCTCCTTGATCTTGATGTCCATCTTGCACCACTCCTTCTCCTTGGCTGCTTTCATGGTACCTGAGCACACAAAGTGTCTCCGTTTGAGGTAGTAGCCATGTCTCAAATGGGTCAAAGGGAAATTCAACAAGGAGAGAGTTAACCTCGGATTGGATGGCACGTGCTCGGGCTCTTGTCATGGGTCCTCTTGGAGCAAGTGTGGTCGAAGTAGAGTCCATGGGGATGATGGAAGGATGCTCCGCATCAAAGACTTACATCAGAACTAACTACATATGCATCATTATCAACAAAGGGGATGGTGGGGTTTAACTGCAGCAAGCCAGCTTTGACTCGGTGGCTATCCTAAACTACGACTGCAAGTAACTCTTTGAGGTGGCGCACACGAGTCCACATATTCACAATACCAATACACCACTATGGATCCGCTCCCGTCTCCCTACGAGAACGCCATCCATAGCACTCACGCTTATCTTGCGTATTTTAGAGTATCCACTTACACTTGTCTATGAACTGTACAGGCAACCCAGAAGTCCTTTACCGCGGACACGGCTATTGAATAGATCATATTAACCCTGCAGGGGTGTACTTCTTCACACACGCTCTCACCACTTACCGCCGTTTACACGACATGTACTCGGCAACCTTCAAGCGGAAGCCCAGCGAGGGTGTCGGCCATGACCTGACTAACCACACAAGTCTCTCGTCCAGGTTTATCGCCTATTCGGGTTCCATCCGCAAGGAGATCCGGCCGGGGTGTCGCTCACGGCCCCAAACGATGTGTGCAGGGTTCCCAAGTCCACCATCAGGGTGCCACTTGGTACACCGGGCCACTGTGCCTAGTCTGTTCCAAGCCCACCTGTACCGGGTGCCACTTGGTAGACTACTAACACTACCTACAAACACCAGAAACTAGTTGCAACTCCTGGACAGAGATCAAGTTGATTAATAAGCCGAGAGGGGCCGAGTTACCGGAACCCAATGTGTGGTAGTAACTGTTCATGGATCACAAACACAGAACTCAGTTCCTGAGGACGGCTGCAATGAGACAACCCACCATGTACTCCTACATGGCCTCTCACCGCTACCTTTACCAAATCGTGTTCACACACTTAGCTCTGAACAATAGGACATGTTCACTCACCTCTGATTCATCCCCGATGAATCAGTCCTGACTCAACTCTAAGCAGTAGCAGGCATGACAAACAAGCATGAATGAGTAGGCACAATAGGGCTCAAACAACTCCTAGTCATGCTAGTGGGTTTCATCTATTTACTGTGGCAATGACAGGTCATGCAAAGGATAAAGGGGTTCAGCTACCGCAGCAAGTAACAGATGAATCGGTGTTGTCCTAATGCAGTAAAAGAGAGCAGGAGCGAGAGAGTAGGATTGTATCGGAATGAACAAGGGGTTTTTGCTTGCCTGGCACTTCTGAAGATAGCATTGAGTCTTCATCAGTGTCAATGATCACAACGTCAGAACATCGTCTACCGAGAGGGGACAATTACCGGCAACAGAGAGGAAACACAATCAATGCAATGCAACATTATGATGCATGATCATGACATGGCAACATGCTGGTGTTTTGAGCTAATGCAACTAGAAACAAAGTTAAATGAAGTTGGTTTGAACCCTAAGTTCAAAACCAAACTCCATATGTGAAATTCAATTGTCATTTATATAATTTGTGCTAAAAAGCAGCTATAAGTTGTTCAAACATGCATGAAAATGGTACAGATGGATAGATTGGATTTTTCTGATCATTTTTCATATGTAAATTATTTCATTTGGAGTTACGGTTGATTTTCTATGAATTTTAGAAGTTTAGGCAATTTTCTGGATTTCCTGAATAAGAATAAATACAGAAAATGATTAACTGCGTCAGCATGACATCGGGGTGACGTCATCAGGTCAAAGGCGCCAGCCCAGGTCAAAACCTGACGGCTGGGGCCCACATGTCAGTGTAACAGCTAGCTAACAGAGTTAGTTAGTGTTACGTTAGCACTAATCTAGGTTAATTAGGGCCTGGGCCCACTGGTTAGTGACTAAACTAACTGTCAGGGTTAATTAGCACTAATCTAAATCTAACTAAGGGTTAACAGAGACGGGCCTGCACGTCAGTGACCGTGGGGGGGGGGGGTCAAACCTCGGGTCAAACGGGTCAACCTCGCCGGACTTGGTCCATGGCTCGTCGTCGGCGATGCTAGAGACGGCGGAGGTGCTCGGAATCGCAGCTCAGGCGACCAAACGAGCGGCGGGGAGGCTCTACGAGACGCCCAGGCTCACGCGCATCCATTGCGGCCAGCGGCAGCAGCTAGGGTGCACTACAGCGACGGCGGCGATGGCAAGTGCGGCGGCCGGAGCTACGGGTTTGAGCGGGGCGAGGCCACAGTGGATGGGAGGGCTGGCTAAGGGGCTCACCGAGCTCCTGAAGATGCTAGGAGCACGGTGTCGTGCTCGGTTTCGAGCCTCAGTGGCTGCAGTTACGGCGGCGACATCGCCGGCAGCGTGGAGTTCTCGGCCAAGACGGGGCTATGGCCTAGAGGTCGAAAGAGACCAGGGGAGCAGGGGGAGGCGACTCGGGGGCTCACCGTGGTCCGTTTGAATGGTTAGTGGGCTCGAGGGCAGCCGGAGTTGAGCGGGGCGGCGAGGCGGATCTCCGGCGGCCGAGGAGGAGAAAAGCATCGGGGCGGCGCTTCGGGGCCCTTCCGGTCGCGTGGCTCGGTGAGGAGGTAGGGAACGAGGTGGCGGAGCTCGAGGATAGCTCGGGGCGGCTCGGGGATGGCAGTGGCCGCAGTGGTGCACGTCAGCAGCGGCGGGCGCGTTCGGGTGGTGCGAGGGAGAGAGCCAGAGGAGGGGAGAGGCACGGGAGAGAGTGAGAGGGGCCACGGGGGTGCGTGGCGTCTCCGTGGCGTCATCTAGGAGCATCGGGAGGAGCCAGGCAGGCATGGAGGGAGGAGGTGGCCGGCGCGGGGCGGCCATGCGCCTCTATCCTTCTGGCGAGGGAGGAAGACGACAGGGGGGGAAGCGGCGGTGGGCTGGGCCGTGCTGGGCCGGTTGGTGGCGCCAGGTAAGGCCCAGGTACTAACTCTCTCTCTCTGTGTGTTATTTTATTTATTGTTTCTGTTTTCTATTATTCTTCAGTCTTTAGGGCTTTATTTAAAATACTGAAATAGATCCAAAAATCATGAAACTAATAATGGCTACTATTTAGGATATATACCACAGTAAACATTTTAGTTTATGATTATTTGAGCATTTAAAATATTTAATAGCATTTAAATGCCCAGATGCGAAGTACATATGATTTAATTCAGTGACCAAATATGTCATGGAAAAATGTGCAACACCTCTGGTTATGGTTTCAAGCATTTTCCAGAAATGATGAACATTTTTGAAAGCCATTTGGATTCACTAAAAATATTTTTAGGTTGAACCTATTTGAATTCCATTTGGTACTAGGGTTTGGACATCCCCATTTCAAGTTTCTTTCAAAGTTTAAACATGATGCACACATGAAGTTAGCCTAGTGCAAATCCAGAAGCTAGGGATGTGACAGTTGGCTCTTTCACTTTTGAGCTCTTTTCTCATGTGAAACTTCACGAACCAAGATAGCAATTGTGTATGCGATGACAACTTTGTGACACAAGAGATGATATGGTATGTATGCTATGGTGTATGATCACTAATGTGCACAAGTCACGTTGCCGGCAATACTCAATGGCTAGTCTCGATGGGTAAGCGACACGAAAGTAAGGCTATGGTGGTTGTCAATGCAATGGCAAGGCGTAGACAAATATGTCCTCGAAGTTACCATCCGTAGCGAAGATGAGTAGTCGACGAAGATGAGCGGTGGTGATGTTGATGTCGCGCCGTACCTAAATAGCCGAAACACAATAGGACACAGGAAACCACAACTCAAATTCTCGAACCCAAAGTCGAATGGTAGTACGGAGGGTGTGTCGTGGGGTTTTGGCAGGTGAAGGTGGTGGTGGTCGAAGTGGCTGGAGTGTGGAGGCGTAGGTGGTGGTGGTGAAAAACTACAGAAAATGCAGTTTCGGCAGAGGAAGCCACATGATCCGGGCCAGGAGCTGGATGATCCGGGCGCGTCCGGATGATCTGGGTCAGGGTCCGGATGATCCGGGCAGGTCAGTCGCGCTCGGGAACTGCTCGGGATGAACTCGAAAACGGCGAGAAATTCAAAGATTTCGCGGATTTTGGATGGATTTCGAGGGGGAGAAGGTGGGGAAAGTCAAGATCCACGAGTTACACAATGAATCCACGAATCAAAATCAACAAAACATAATCAAAACCAACAAATCACAAAAAAAATTGGGGGCTATTTTTGGTGGGGATTTTCGGATTTAGGACGAAAACAACAAAATCAAGCTAGAAAACACGGGGTAGGGGCTCCAAAAACGTGATCAACGTGGCTCATGATACCAAGATGATGTAGGGTAACACCCTAGCGGCCAATCATTCACGTTTGGAGAGGATCCCTACGAGGAACATGAAGAACGTGCAGAAGGAAACGAGGGAAATCACGGGGGAACACAAGAGAAAACACTCAACCAACACGAATTTGATCACACATGTGCTAGATCCAAGAAACACAAAGAGATACATGGTCCAAATCCAACAAAGGACGATACAAGTGGCGGTAGTTCATCTCCGAGAGGAGGTCTTGAATCCACGAGGGATCTTCCCGTAAAGGGCACTTGAATCCGGGTGGATCTTCTCTAAAGAGGCCGCGGTCTCTCACGAGGAGGAGATCTGTATGGATGAGCAAAGCTCTATCTCAAATGAGCTAATCCTTTGCTAAGTCTCAAAGTGAGGAGGAGGAGTCCCATATACAGGCTAGGGGGCGAAGGGGTACATGCGCTCAACCCAACACGTGCGCGCAGGCGTTGGTCGGATGATCTGGGTCGAGAGCCGGATGATCTGGGTGGAGGCCCGGATGAGCTGGAGGCGCGGGTGGTGGAGGTGCAAGTCCGGATGTCCGGCTGGGGGTCCGGATGTCTGGGCGGGGTCCGGATGATCCGGCTTCAGGTGGGAGCTTCGGGTGTCTTTGGCGCGCATTAGCCGGATCATCCGGACCAGGGTCCGGATCGTCTGGGCTCTGTCCAGATCGTCCGGATCGTCCGACCAGTCTGGGACTTGGCGCTTTTCCTCTCTGTCTTCACACATGTCTTCCGCTCCCAGTTCTCCTTCCTTCCTAGCTCCTGCATGGCTAACTCCTTGGTACCTGAGTATGCAAAGCATCTCCATTTGAGGTAGTAGCCATGTCGTGTGAATCGAAAGGGAGTTGTGAGAGGAGTGATGTCACCTCGGTTTCGAGAGCTCTTGCATGTTCTCGAGTCATAGGTCCAAGTGGTGATGTAGGGGATGTAGATGCATCCATGGGGATGATCATGGGATGCTCCGCATCACCTTTGGCCTTGTATCCCTCTCCCACTTACCCCTTCGTGGCTTAGACTATAAATAGACCACCTCCACCTCCTTTCTAGGGTTAGCAAAGTGATATCTCATTTGTATGTGAGCTTTGCTCCTACTCTTCTCTTGAGAGAGAGAGACTACTCCATTGGAGGCCAAGACCTCCATCTCGGAGAAGATCCTGCATGATATCATCAGGACCCCCTCACGGGTGGACCCCCATCAAGACCTCCTCTTGCAGATGAACTCTACCTTGTATCTTTCTCTTTATTGTTCATGTACCTTGTGGATCTTGTGTGTTTGATTGTCTAGTGGATGTGTGATTGGACTTGTTCTTGAGTGTTTCCCCTTGTGATTCCTCTCCATTCTTCCCCGTGTTCTTCGTGTTCTTTGAGGGATCCCACTCCAATCGTGAAAGATCGGGCCTCTAGGGTTATACCCTACATCATCTTGGATAAGAGCAAGGTTGATCACAAATTTGGAGCCCCTACCCCTCGTTTTCTAGCCTTCTTTTGCTTGATTTCGTCCTAAAATCCAAAAATCCCCACCAAAAATAGCCTCAATTTTTTTTGTGATTTGTTGGTTTGATGATGTTTTGTTGATTTTGATCCATAGATTTGCTTGGTTTTGAGTGGATCTAGCATCTCCCCAAGTTTCCCCACCTTCCATCCACGAAATTTGTCAAATTTTGCCACCGAGATCATCCATTTTCGCCCCAAAATCGCACCCCAATTCGATCTGCGAAGAATCCCGACACGAGCGGTACTACCGCCCTCCAAGCGGTACTACCGCTGAGCACCACAAGCGGTACTACCACCCTCCCAAGCGGTACTACCGCCCCACCCAGTTTCAGCGTTCCGAGTTTCACCGTTCTGCCCATAACTTCCATATCCGGAGTCCGATTTTCGCGTTCTATAGCTCTAGAGTAGCTATTGACATCCCCCATCCATCTAGATAGGTTCCAACACCATTTGACTCCATCAAATTTTCCAAAATTTGGAAATTTTGCCTAGGCCCTCCACCATATCATCCGCATAGCCACCACTGATCACCGCAACCAAACCCATTTTGTTCCCCTTAGCATTTGAGGTTGTTTTAGTTGTGATTCGAGTCTCCTAAGGTGTTTCGGCTACTTAGGGGCCATAGCTTCAACTCCTACACCGTGTATAGTCCACCACCTTACCCTCCACTTCCACATTGCGTCTCAAAACACATCATTGCATTCCGGCAATCCCATTGAGATTCCGCAACCACCACCGCTTTCTCGCTACCACCATTTGACATATGTCATTTGAGATTTTGAGTTCGCGGTTTTTCCGTTTCCTAAGGTGTTTCGGCTACTTAGGGACGAGTCTCCATCATCTTGGTATCTACATCAAAAACATCGCCACTCATCATCGCGAAGGAGGATAACTTCGACGACACCATTGTATATTCCCCTTGCAATTGCATTGTTAACCCCTAGACCATTTTGCGTTACTTGCCTATCGAGACTAGCCATTTGAGTATTGCTGGCAACGTGACTTGTGCACATTGGTGATCATACTTCCCATAGCATACATACCATATCATCGTGGTGCATATATTGGTATCATATCTTGTGTCACAAGTTTGTTCCCGCATATACACAATTGCTATCTTGGTTTGTGCATTGTGCAAAAGTGGCCATACAAAAAAAAGAGAATAAAGCTTTTAAGCAAAGGAAAGAGAGCAAAGAAGGTTGTAAGCAAGTGCCCTAGCATCATACCACATTGCACATAAGATTGTCATATCTGATCATCTTGGATCATCTTGAGAGAACATCGGGAACCGTACATAGATAACATACTTGGGATAGAGAGTTTATCCATTTTGCATCTTATAGGTTGTGCACAAGTGTCGTATCTGCCTATTGAGCAATCGTGCTAGCGTCTCTCTTGAGTTGTGCAACACGAGCGTTTTCCGTGGATTCCACATTTTGTGCTCATTCCTTGGTTGCACGATCCCATTTATCTATCCGTGTGTGTGTGTTTCCGTGTGCCACATTGCTATTGGTTTACTTGTTTCGCTTGCGAATTTGTAAATCTCTTTCAACATTATTAACTCTTGCTATCATTTTGCATCAAATTTTTGTGCCACTATCCTCACTGAGCTCTACCATAAGCTTTACTTAATAGGTGTGAGTGAACAAGTCCGGTACCAATTCCACTATTCTTTCATTCACATTGAGTGAAACAGGATACATCCTCAACTTTGGAAAAGGTAACTTGGTATTGTTTATCTCATTTCCTACTCACCTCTAATCGAGTCTTGTGATGGATAGGCAAGGCATTTCACCTTCGGTCTACAACAACAACGACGATTTTGATGCCACGAACAACAACTCCGATGCCAAGATGCAAGCTCAAATGGAGGAGATCAAAGCCCTCATCAAGTCCTACAAGCAATCTTCCTCATCATCGAGAAGACGCTCAAGAGCACATGCTTCCGAGCTACCATCTTCGGCAAGATCACATCGGCATCGACACCATCACCAACAAGAACGTGAAGGTCAAGAGCTCTACACCAACAACCGCTCAAAGACTTCACCATCTCCCTTGGCATCTTCTCCTACGGACATACGACATCTTCGCCAACAAGAACCTCAAGGCTACGCTCAAGAGAAGCTCCCCAAGCTCAAGTCCGCGACTTCACTGAGCTACTACGACCTCGACATTGACCATGCGATTCATTTCTATGGGACTCAAGAACCCGAGGAGTATCTCGAGTGGGAGCGCTTGATGGACGACTACCTCAAGCTACATCAAGTTTGTCCCGAAGGTCAAGTGAAGTGCGCCACAAGAAACTTCCACGACTACGCCTCGACATGGTGGCTTCACACACCTTCGGAGAGCTACGAGATGAGTTGGCCCAAGACGAAGAGAGCTTTGCAACGAGAGTTCGTGCCTCCAACCTACACGGAACAACTTCGAAGCCAATTGGAGAACACCATCCAAGGATCCAAGTCCATCGACAAGTACTTCAAGGAGATGAAGATTGCCTTGCAACGAGCCGATGTGGACGACCCCATTTTGATGAAGTTCCACTTCATGATGGGATTGAACAACAACATCTCCAAGACTATCTTCCTCGAGAACTACAAGTCCCTTGAGGACAACTACATTGGTGCTCTCAAGGCGGAATAGGAACTCATGAAGGCCAAGGCTTCTCCACACCAAGCTCACTTCGCGACGACAAAGCTCCATGGGAACGAGCATGAGGATAGTACCACCAAGATGTCCAAGCCCGACGAGCTCCAAGACGATGCTCCCAAGTTCGACTTCACTGCCATCCCTCTTTGTGGCATTGATGATGAAGAGTCTACCTCGACTCTTTTTCAAGATGGTGCGGCGATGAGTGCGACTATGGAGACCCTCAAGGACCAAGCTTTGGAGGCGAGCGACAAGGTGGTGAGCAAGGATGATGTTTCCATCTTTGGAGGCGAGAGTGATGATGTGCCATCTTCGGCCTTCATCCACAGTGACGACGACGAGATGGTTGAGCATGGGATTCTCCCTTCGACCACGACGATGTATGATGACCTGAGTGACTTTTGCCACCATATTGAGAGTGAGAGTGACTTCACCACTAGCCCCATATATGACGAGTTGCCCCACTTTCCATGTGAGGAGAGCCACAACCCCCACCACTTGAGTGAGATGAGTGACTCCACCATATGCGACTTTGAGTGCATCTATTTTGAGGGAGTGAGTGAACCACCACATAGAGAGAGTGCGATAGTTGATAGGTCTCGTGAGGCTATTTGCATTTCTAACAACTTGACCTCTACCTCTATTGTGTCTTCTCATTTGGTGCTAGGTCCCATTTATGATGACTCGTCGATACTAGATGACTTCGTCCTTCCTTTGGACAAGACGATGGCCATGGTGGAATATGATGCACCCCCCACATGGTTCCATCAAGTTGATGATGGTGACCACCATTTGGTCTTTCCCACCTCACCTACAACACGTGAGTGGAATGACAAAGGTAACATAGGTGAAGGTGATGCTCTACTCCCACTAGTGGACATTCTTGACATTGATTGCTTGCATGATGTTGATACATCTAGCACCATGCTTCATGCTAGTATTATTTCCCCATGCGATGATTTGCCCATTTATGATGAGTATGATTATTCTCATGTGGAGTCTATTAGTAGTGATGCCATGTTACATAGGATTTATTGTGACAATTCTTTAGGTCACATCATGTTTGATAATCCGCTTGACTTGTCGTATGCTATGCATGAGATTCACCATATGTCATATTTGCAATCTCATCATAGTGACTATGCATATGCCATTCAAATTAACCCAATTTGCACTTATGGCATAGATGACAAGCCCATGGTTATTGGCATTTGTTTTTCTTGTGATGATATTGATATGTTCCCTTTGCATCTTTTATCTCATATGCCATGCCATGACCACCTAGCTTCGGATATGCATTGTTTTGGATGTTGTCCATTTTCTCCATATGATGTTTCCGCTATTGTTCATGAGGAGACCCCCATAGTTTCCTCATACATGTTAGGAGATTTTGATCCATCCCATCCATTGCATGATCCCAATAATTATGTGCACCATATGTTCCCCATGAATAAACATGCTATTGTTGTGCCATATAATTCTATGCTAAATTTGCATCCCCATCGTGTCATACACAATAACTATTCTTTCATGATGGATGACATGTTCTTATACCATGCATCAAATTTCTTTGAGCGATGCTTATGTTGTGCTAACTCACACGTGCACATATACATCATGATGGATGATGTGTACATTTACCATGCAAACAATTTATTTGGTTTGTGTCTCTTTTGTGTAGGTACCCATGAATACTTATCAACCTCGCAATCCCACGAGTTGACAAAACGAGCTTTAGAGAGCAATGAGGACTTGGGATCCCATGGATTGTCTTTCCCACCGCTCTCTTCGTGCAAAGACTTAGCGCATTTCTTCTACATGGCCCTCACTTGGCTATGGGTGGTTGTCCATTACATATTATATGCCCATCTTGCCATGTTCACTTTGCATGATATGCCCATTCCTATGCCTTTGCCATGCATTTGTGATCCATGCTTTGCTTTACACATGATGATTGACTCCCATACTTTTAGGTGTATTTGCAAGCTTGGCGGAGATATTGCTTGTTGTTGCCCTGTTCCATTTGTGACCCACCCCTATGATGATTCTATGAGCTTGCTTTGTATTCGTGCTTGCGATATGTCATGTGCATTGTCTATGCCTAATATTTGCTCACATGACATGATTGCCATGATTTACTCTAGTGTGTTGAATCTTCGCTCCACTAGTTTGCACGACTTGATCTCTATGCTTGCTCGTGTTGCATCACCCGTGATTCATACGTGCTCATCTCATGCGGTTGATGACAATCATCTACATGCTTTGCACATGATTGATATTGCTTCTTGTCATATATCTCTATGTGTTGCCTCTCTTATTCTAGATGACTTGCCATGTATTGAGTGCAAGAATGCTCTTAATCTTGCTCATGAGATTGCCCCCATAGCATTCTCGCATATATTTGGAGATTTTGACATATTCCTTGTGAAGCATGCTTGTCTTCCCTCTTTGCACCATATACCTAGTTCCATGAATATGGCCATTGTTGCATCATATTATTCATGCACTTGTGATTCTAATGATTATGTGCAAGAGAGGAGAACCATCATGATGGATGATGTGTTTATCTACCATGCGCATACATTCTTTGCTTTGTTTTGTACATGTGTAGGATACTTGGACTTCGTGTCGACTTCCCCTTCATGTGAGTTGACCTTTCGAGCTCTTGAGAGCGAGCCTCATACATTCTACCATGACTCGCTTCTACACCACGTTTCCTACCACTTCGGCATTGTGAAGAATGCACAAGGACATGCCTTCAAGGTGACATCTTTCTTGAGCATGGATATTGCGGATCATACTACTTGTGCTGCTTGCACCGTGAGACTTATTGGTCATCTTGGACCACTTGATTGCGCACTTGCTAGAAATCTTGCTTTGACTTGCCATTTTCACATTCCCATGCATCATGATATATATGCCTTGTGTGTTGCATACAATTCTTGGATTACCTACTACTATCATATGTTTAGTTGCAACAATGTCACTTCCTCACATATGCCATGTCCCATTGCTTGTCTCATGCTTGACTTGATTGCCTCACACATGATGAACAATTGCTCTTTATATTGTGTTGAGTGCTACACTATATTCACTACACCATATGCACGTTATGTTTGGATTGTCTTGCACTTGACCCATGTGTTTATACACTTCATTTTATTTGGTGTTGTGAATCCTTCCTATGCCTGCCATAGACCTTTCATTGAGAAATTTGTGAATGCTTGCTATGACCTCGAGGTAGATGCTTATGCTCTTGTCACACATATATATCTACCTCACATTTACATGCTTGTTCCCATGATATTTTTGCTTGTGCTTGATTGATATGCTTACATGCCATGTCACAATCCTTTGTCACACCCTATGCTATGCTTGATGACAACACTTGTTTGGTGAATCACCTCTTGAATGCTTGGTTTTGCACTAATGCTAACCACATTTGTTTTTCCAAGTGTTTGTTCTATTTGCTCCTTTTGAAGGAATCACAAGATGGTGCGACATTGGAGAGTGCCCATTTCAAGCTTCAAGATGACGAGAACTTGGTGATTGACCACTCCTACACGGCGACGCCATCTCTTTCCCATGATGATTTGGTTTTCGATCCGAGTTCTGATCTTTCCAGCGGGAGGGGATGATGCGGAGCATCCTACGGACATCACCATGTCAAGAGTTCGTTTGGCAAGTGACACGTTCGACCTCTACTTCTCATACATAAAGGTGAATCTTCTCCTTTAACGTGTTCACTTGACCCCTTCGAGGATGGTATACTACTTGACACTCCACTCGTGTGCATGCATAGGTATTGTCGGAGCTTCACGGACGACGAGGAGGAGTGCAAGCGCCAAGGAACGCCTATACCATCCGCGAGGGAAGCGTGGAAGCGAAGACGGAAGAGGAAGGACCTGCCCAGTCAGAAAGGGCGGTACTACCACCCAAAGCAAGCGGTACTACCGCTCAGACCATCCAAGCCGTACTACCGCCCAACATCTGAGCTACTACCGCTCAACCCGACAAACTCCAGTGATCGAGCGGTATAAGTCTGGTACTACCGCCCCTCCAAGCGGTACTACCGCTCAAGCAGTACTACCGCCCATGTGTCCGGTACTACCGCCCTGCCTGTGCGCAGCCGCAGGCCTTTGGCTTTGTATCCCTCTCCCACTTACCCCTTCGTGGCTTATACTATAAATAGATCATCTCCACCTCATTTCTAGGGTTAGCAAAGTGATAGCTCATTTGTATGTGAGCTTTGCTCCTACTCTTCTCTTGAGAGAGAGACTACTCCATTGGAGGCCAAGAGCTCCATCTCAGAGAAGATCCTGTGGGATATCATGAAGACCCCCTCACGGGTGGACCCCCCATAAAGACCACCTCTTGGAGATGAACTTTACCATGTATCTTTCTCTTTGTTGTTCATGTACCTTGTGGATCTTGTGTGTTTGATTGTCTAGTGGATGTGTGATTGGACTTGTTCTTGAGTGTTTCCCCTTGTGATTCCTCTCCATTCTTCCCCGTGTTCTTCGTGTTCTTCGAGGGATCCCACTCCAATCGTGAAAGATCGGGCCGCTAGGGTTCTACCCTACATCACTACTCCAATGCGTCCCATAGTGATGTGGGCTGCCATGCTCTTTCCTAAACTCCAGGGTGGTGCATCAAATGAAAACTCTATGGGCTCAGTGACTGGCATGAACATCCTTCCTGGAACTTGAACTCGAATCATCCAACGCTCCTCTTCTTGTAAAGTGGCGATGTAGGTCCCGGTGAAGCTTGGTATTTTGATGTTCAGGTATCTAGTGACTTCCTTCAAGTGTCGTCCAAAAAGTGTATCTTCATCCGGTTGTGTGAACTTGTTCCTTGCATCCGCCATCCTATAGAGTAGAAAGGAGGAGAGAAGTCAACGAGAAGAGAGTAGTGATCTAGGTTTTTAGTTTAGTGGTCGTGTCCTACAGTCAGCGTGTGCTCTGATACCATCTTGTAGCGACCAAACCTCAAACAGTCTGATCTCTGTGCATCAGTGTCATCCCTGGATCGGTAATGCTGACACGCACAATACTCGAGGATTTATAAAAGAGTAGCAATCACACACTTATTACATCGAATGTCTCAAAGGAGAAACTTATTACAACAATATGGCTTAAGGCCATCTAAAATCGATAACAGCGGAAGGCTTGGAAGATAAAGCGAGTCCATCAACTCCAACGGCATAGCTGAGTGAAAGACAACGACCTATGGCACCTTACTCGTCGTCTGAAAAGTCTGCAACATGAAATGTTGCAGCTCGAAAATGGGTCAACACATGGAATATGCTGGCAATGTAACACATTGAGTAATGAACAGAATGAATGCTATCACTAGATGCATATATGGCTGGTGGAAAGCTCTATGGTTACAGTTTTGCATAAAGCCAAATTTTTCCTACAACAAAGGAATGAACTTTATTTAACTATCATGGTGGTTGTTAAACATTGAGAAGGTTCCTCCAACTCAATCCCAATTAAACATCATCATTATACCCAATCAAATTAATTTTAGAGTTATGAGTTCAACATGATAATCCAAGAACCAGATACTCAAGATGTCCATAACCGGGGACACGGCTAATCATGATTAGTTTGTACACTTTGTAGAGGTTTGCGCACTGTTCCCCACAAGACTCGAATACATCCATGGTCGGAGATTTGAGACACAGTCTTTCTGAAGCATTAACTCTCTACTCTGGGTAGACAGTACCACCTACAACCCACTACATCTACTAGTCTACATCTTCAAGAGCTTCACGCAACTTACTCAACTATGTCAGAGCCCATATTGGCTTGTGGCTGCACACGGAAGTTTCTAGTATGAATAATCTTATGATCCCTTTGAGCCTGGGTGGATGACCGTAGGATGAACACACGGGTACTCCGGTATATCCTAGCACAACACTGGATTCTCCAGGTGCCCTGACAACCATTGGGTACTCCAGGGTGCCTCAAGCAATCCACCCAGATGTGTATTTAGGTAGCCACCTTAAGTTAACCAATAATTAACAATAATCACATCTGTCATGGATACACTCACCCAAACCACGTCTACGAGCATAGCATAGCAATATAATGATAACGTAGAAGTAACTCCCAAAGGTTTGATAATAAACAGGACAATAGGTAGTACCTCAATCTACTTCCCAAAACCCACATGTTAAACAAATCCTAACCATGCAATGTTTGAGGGTTGATCTAATGCAATAAAACTGGGTGGTAAAGAGGTATGATCAAAGTGTTACTTGCCTTGCTGATGATCTGTGAAACCTAGAGACTCGTAGTAGCATGCTTCGCACTCCGGGTACTCTATCGCAAACAAACAAACATACAATAAGCACTCAATCTAAAAGCACGGGTAATACTCAAATAATAGATCTAACCAGAAAGTTCAACTGAAGAACTTTGGTTTGCCCAAAGAATCAAAACAAACGAAGCACGAAACTCAAACTGCAAAAGAAACAAGATCCGTTTACTAATCTGGACTAGAGTCAAATTTTACAGCACCAAAATGTTGTTCAAGTTGTTTAGACAGAAAGAGGGCTTCGAGACGAAGATCTGGGCGCTTGAATCGCCTGATTCCGATAAACGAGCGAAAAGATAAACTAAAGCGAAAATCAGGGCAGAAATCGCGATCGAAAATAATCGCGAAAAAACACTGAAAAAAGAAAAACTGACGAACAGGCTAACGAACGAACGTTTGCTGTCTGCGGCTAACATGCGAACACTGTTCGTTAAAATGAACATACGAAGGAATGTTCGCTGAATAACTAAACCGAGAAAAAAATAAAACCGATATATAAAAATAAACATAGGGTTTTAGAAAAACCAAACGGTTTTCTAACAAAAACCGGCGGCGGTGGACGACTACCTCGACGAGGTCCGGCGGGGTCGGCGGCGGCGACGACGAGCGGATCCGGCAGCGGGGCAGAGGAACGGGGCGGCGGCGGCGCTGTGGGGCGGCGGGGGCGCTGTGGGGCGGCGGTGGCGCTGCGGGGCGACGGCAGCTTGGGCTGGCGGGGTCCCGGGGTCGGGCCTTATAAAGGCCGACAAGAGAAGTCTGGGTCAGGTACAGCTCGGCTAAGTCGGTTCCTTTTAAAAAAAACGACGCACAGAAAAATAATTAAAAGAAATACTAAACAGACTCCAAAAATCCTGAAATAAAATTTCCCCATCCTCTAAAAATATAGCGGACAAAGTGAATATTTATTTGGGCCTCTAATGAAATTTTGAAAAACACATTTTTTCCTAATTCAAATAAAATAGCGATAAAACTCCAAATAAAATTCTTATTTGATTTTAGTATTTAACCTCCAATATTCTTTATTTTAGGAAAGTCATTTTATCCCCTCTCGTTTATTTTCATATTAGAAATATTAGGAGAGAAAAATAATTAAAACCAAATGATCCTCCTTTCAAAATTTGAGAAAACTCAAATATGAAAATAACGAAATCCCCAACTCTCTCTGTGGGTCCTTGAGTTGCATAGAATTTCTAGGATCAACCAAAAATGCAATAAAATATGATGTGCAATGATGATCTAATGTGTAACATTCCAAATTGGAAATTTGGGATGTTACATTAAGAACCCAGAAAACATCTTCGCACGCAAGGAAGTGCCACCTTATTATGAGAAAAAAAAAGATTCCTCCCTGCTAGCTGGGACCCACCAGATTTGGAGGCTGACTTGTGGGCCAAATAAGTTGACGCGTACGGGCTTTGTCAACTTAGTCAAAATGATTCTAGATACACTGACTATTGGATGTTAAATCAACAGCCGAGTTGCATCTTCAACCTCTGGTCTTCTTGCTCCAGCCGCCCAAACTAGGCCCGCTATACCGCCTGCTCCAGCCTCCCATGGACGACTGTGTCGCACAGGCCTCATAGACCGACCATACTACGACTGGCCAGGACTTCCCTCTACTCACCACACCCCCTTGTTATTCTCCGACAACGGCAACCTTACACCGCAGCCAAACCAGTAAACCCTCATACTCCCCTCCGCGTGGGCATCCACCCACCTCGTCTTCTATGGCTCCTCGTGGTTCCCTTCCTAGGCCTCGCCGTCATCCACCACCTTGATGCTATCGGCCCCTCATGGTCAACGAGGTTAACGAACGACAACCATCGGAAGTGGACTTTAGGTTGCGAGGCTGACAGCTGGACCCACCAGCTACATCTTCGAACACAAGGAAGTGCCTCCTTATTACTCGCAGAATAAAAATGATTCCTCCCCCTGACAGCTGGGACCCACCAGCTATATCTTCGCACACAAGGTAGTGCATCCTTATCCTTACTAACCGTTGGGACCCACGAACCTTGAGAGGTTAAACAAAGACAACTTGGGACAGATGAAACAAACATCATTGAGAAACTTAGAATTGATCTTGCGGATGTTGAAATGATCGGATCCACTTGAAGGGAAGCACGCCGGTTGAAAAGAATTGGCATGACAATCTCAATGATCAAGAAGGATTAGCACTCCCATAGAAATATGAGAACGCCGCATAGGAAAAAGTATGGAATCAACACTTGACTTCGAAGCAACTCGAATACCAGAACCAAAACAAACACAGGTTTGGCTTGCAGAATAAGCCGGAACAAATACATATGATAGAGATTTACCCAATCCCATATCATGCATCTGTCGAAAAGATATTCTAGGAGCTACTTGAATTCCCACCTATTAACTCCCAGAACTTTCTGGTTATGCAATCTGGTGTTGGGGATACAGGGAGGCACAATATATATCACACAACTAACAAGCCCTATGCTCCAACTGTATCCATCCGTCAACACATAACCAAGAAAACTCCGGAAATCGTGTACCTCGACCTTCGAAAAGCATCTGATATACGAGTTGTGGCAATACTCCTGACCTCCCTCCCCAGTACTGCGTGGCGTCGAGGTTATCTCACCACTAACTGCATATAAGAGATTTTCGATGTCGGCAAGCTTAGGTATTACCGGAATTGCAACGATAAAATTGTGACGACAACACCTCGGAGCTCAACTCCCCGGGACACTGCCACAACCCCTAAATGTCAGGAGGCACCAAGAACAATCTTCTTGTCACAACAATATCGGAATGATCCCAAGATACCCGCGTGATCCAAAATTTTTTAGTGAAAATGAGGAGAGGAAAGTCAAAGCATTTATGTCAGGAGTCCTCACCAGAGGGCTCCTATGACTCAAAAATTTAGTGAAAAAGAATCCTACTCTTCGATATATATAATCTTAAGACTCAAAATAGTTTTCTTCTTGATAGAGGCAAAGGTGTCCCGTGTTTCGATGAGATGGTGGATCTCGTTTTGGTGGAAGTCGACTTTGACGATTCGACTATGAATGTGCGAGGATGTCGTGCCTTAGCAATCACTAAACCAACTCCGAGAGGTTATTGACCACGCCGGAGCACGATCAACCTGACCACGAAGGTCTATTTCCTGCAAGCAAACAAAGAACAAGCAAGAAACTAAGATTGCAATCTGCATATTGTGAATAACAAAGGAAAGCTTTATTAATGAAGGTGGGGTTCTATGACGCCTTTGTCTGGTCGTTGAACACAAACGAAGTACGCGAAGTTGCAGCTATGGCAAACTTTTAATCTAAACAAAACCCAAAGTCTAAATGGTGCCCTAAGGGCTGTATATATGGAGGAAGAGGGGGGCATTTCGTGGCCCTTGGTGGAGGGGTCTGAAACCAACCCTATCTCTTGTTTCCCCACACATACAGACTCTAAAAATAGCCTACACTTATGTATTTCGAAATTACATGGGCCTGGACCAATAATAAGGTGACACATCACCTAGAATAGCCTCTGGACGAAATTTATGAAGTGGCATATTGTATATTTCGTCCAAGGCTTCATGCACTCATTATGGTGGCTTCAAAGTCCTGAAATCATCACTTGTAACTCCGTTCTTGTTCCTCTTGCGCATGCCATCATCTCCATGCTTGTTCTTGCTCCAATGTTCATCCTTTTCCAAGCTAGGCCCTTCATTTGTAAGCAAAACAAATGTATCCAATTTAGGCAGCATCATATTCTCATGAACATTAGAATCATTACCAAGAAATGGAAGTACATGATAATTTAATTGGCGTGCGCGAACTCTAGTAATTGGTCCAGTATATGTAGCAGTAGGGGATGTGGGTGTAACAATGGTATTGATGTCCTCATCATCCTCCCCTTCTTGAAATGAAGTTGTCCTCGACGGAAGCTCATCTTCCTCACCCAAATAAGGCTTCAAATCTGCAATGTTAAAAGTGGGACTAACCCAAAAATCTGTAGGCAGCTCAAGTTTATATGCATTATCATTTATTTTCTCTAACACCTTAAAAAGGACCATCAGCACGAGGCATTAGCTTTGATTTGTGCAAATCAGGAAATCTATCCTTACACAAATGTAACCAAACAAGATCTCCAGGTGCAAACACAACATGTTTTCTACCCTTATCTCCAGCAAGTTTATATTTAGCATTCATACGCTCAATGTTTTCCTTAGTTAACTCATGCATTTTTAAAATCAATTCAGGACATTGTTTAGCATCAAAATTAACCTTCTCCGAAGATGGAAGAGGCAACAAATCAATAGGTGCACGAGGTAGGAAACTATACACAATTTCAAAAGGGCACATCTTAGTAGTAGAATGCAATGAACGATTATAATCAAATTCAATATGAGGCAAACATTCTTCCCAAATTTTCTTATTATTCTGCAAAACAACCCTAAGCACAGTAGACAATGTTCTATTGACTGCTTCAGTTTGTCCATCAGTTTGGGGGTGACAAGTAGTACTAAAAAGCAGTTTAGTCCTCAACTTAGCCCATAAACATCTCCAAAAGTGGCTAAGAAATTTAGTATCACGATCTAAAACAATAGTATTGGGCACACCATGCAAGCGAATAATTTCACAAAAGAACAAATCAGCAACATTAACAACATCATCGCTTTTATGACATGGTATAAAGTGTGCCATTTTCGAGAATCTATCCACGACAACAAATATGCTATCCCTCCCCTTCTTTGTTCGAGGTAAACCTAAAACAAAGTCCATAGATATATCCTCCCAAGGAACACTAGGTACAGGCAAAGGCATATATAAACCATGAGGATTGAGTCGTGACTTAGCTTTTTGACATGTAGTGCAGCGAGCAACAAAGCGCTCAACATCCCGTCTCATCTTTGGCCAAAAGAAATGTGTAGCAAGTACGTCCTCCGTCTTCTTCACACCAAAGTGTCCCATTAATCCTCCTCCATGCGCCTCCTGCAACAACAAAAGACGAACGGAGCTAGCTGGAATGCATAGCTTGTTAGCACGGAACACAAATCCATCATTAACGATGAACTTGTTCCATGTTCTTCCTTCTTTACAATTCTGCAATACATCTTTAAAATCAGCATCGTGCACATATTGATCTTTGATGGTCAAGTTGTGAAAGCATAGTACAGCGACGTGACAATGCATCAGCAATAACATTTTCTTTACCCTTCTTGTGTTTAATGACATAAGGGAAAGTCTCAATGAATTCAACCCATTTAGCATGTCTACGATCCAGTTTAGCTTGACTTTTAATATGTTTCAAAGATTCATGATCAGAATGTATAACAAATTCTTTGGGCCATAAATAATGTTGGCATGTTTCTAAAGTCCGAACAAGAACATATAATTCTTTATCATAAGTAGAATAATTCAGACTAGGCCCACTCAATTTTTCAGAAAAGTATGCAACAGGTCTTCCATCTTGTTATAACGCACCTCCTAATCCAATTCCACTAGCATCACATTCAAGCTCAAATGTCTTATTAAAATCAGGAAGTTGGAGTAAAGGAGCATGTTCAACTTATCTTTCAACACCGTGAAGGCTTCTTCCTGTGCGGTACCCCAAACAAAAGGCACATCCTTCTTTGTAAGCTCATTGAGAGGTGCAGCAATGGTGCTAAAATCTCTCACAAAACGCCAATAGAATCCAATGAGGCCACGAAAACTCCTCACTTGTGTGACCGTTTTGGGCTGCGGCCAACTCTCAATAACTTCAATATTGGCTTTATCAACTCCAATTCCCTATGGAGTAACAACATAGCCAAGAAAAGACACTTGATCGGTGCAAAAGGTGCACTTCCCAAGGTTACCAAACAAACGTGCATCACATAGAGCAATAAAAACAACACGTAAATGTTCCAAATGTTCCTCCAAAGATCTGCTATAAATCAATATGTCATCAAAGTAAACTACCACATATCGTCCAATGAAAGCACGTAAAACTTCGTTCATTAATCTCATGAAAGTACTAGGTGCATTAGTTAACCCAAAAGGCATGACTAACCACTCATATAATCCAAACTTAGTTTTAAATGTTATTTTCCATTCATCCCCCAATTTCATACGAATTTGATGGTATCCACTATGCAAACCAACTTTGGATAATATTGTAGAGCCACTCAATTCATCAAGCATATCATCTAGCCTAGGAATAGGATGACGATAACGAATAGTAATATTATTAATGCCTCTACAATCAACACACATATGCGATGTACCATCCTTTTTCGGCACTAGAATAATAGGAACAACACAAGGACTAAGGGATTCGCGTATATAACCTTTGTCGAGAAGCTCCTGTACTTGATGCATAATCTCCTTCGTCTCCTCTGGATTGGTACGGTATGGCGCACGGTTTGGCAGTGAAGCACCGGGAATTAAGTCAATCTGATGCTCAATCCCTCAAATAGGAAGTAATCCCGGTGGCACGTCTTGTGGAAAGACGTCAACGAACTCCTGCAAAATGTTAGTGACAGCAGGAGGCAAAGAGGAAGGCACATCCTCAAATGAAAATAATGCCTCTTTGCACACAAAAGCATAACAAATAGATTTGCTGAATTCTAGCTCATCAATATCAGATTTAGTGGCAAGTAAACATGCACTTATCAATTTAATTTCAGAAGCAACACTTGATGGTTTACTATTAGGCTTCATTTGTTGCTCAAATTCTTTTGCCACAATCTGATTTTCACTATTATTTTTCTCCTATTTTGCTTTATTAGCTCTATTAATATCGTCTTTCAAAATGGAATCAGGAGTCATAGGAAGCAAAGTAATGTTTTCATCCTTATGAACAAGAGTATACTGATTTTTTCTACCATGGTGTATAGAAATTTTATCAAATTGCCATGGTAGACCAAGTAATAAGGAACATGCTTGCATAGGTACCACATCACAATCAACATAATCAGCATATGTAGAGATACTAAAATGCACACAAACAGTACGTGTTACCTTAACCTTGCCACTGTTGTTGAACCATTGGATGTAGTAAGGATGTGGATGTGGTCTTGTGGTGAGAGATAGCTTCTCCACCATCTCCATGCTAGCCAAGTTGTTGCAGCTCCCTCCGTCTATGATGACGCGCACAGAACGTTCCTTCACAACTCCCTTTGTATGGAACAAATTGTTCCTCTGATTTTGCTCAGCTTGTGTGACCTGCACACTCAAAACACGTTGAGCAACTAAACATTCATACCTGTCAGCGTCTTCAGGAGCCATGTATTGCGTCTCATGATCAGAATCATCTCCACCATGTTCTTCACGTCTAATAAGAGCCAAAGTCTCCTCATCATAGTCATTAGTGGACTCATACCCACCATCCTTAGTAGCAATCATCACACGCTGAGATTTGCATTCTCTCGCATAATGACCTCTTCCCTTACAATGACGACAAATAATATAACTTGTGTGCCCTGTTGATGCCATGGAAGAAGAAGAACTCTGTGCAGGCCCGACAGGTGCGCTCTTGGCAGATAATGGTGGTTGTGCATGCTTTCTTGTATCACAGCTGGAGGTGGCACCTGATGGAGGTGCTGGTGCAGTTGAAGTAGAAGATGCACGCGGTGTCCATGATGAAGGTCGGCCTGGAGAAAAGTTAGTTCGCGCCAATGCTTGTCGATCCTGCACTTCACGTTCAGCTTTACAAGCAAGATGGAATAAACAAGTGATATTAGTATACTCCTTATACTCTAGAATGGTCTGAATCTCTCTATTTAATCCACCCATAAAACATGCAAGCATAGCTTCATTCTCCTCAACAATACCACATCTAATCATGCTAGTTTGTAATTCTTGATAATATTCTTCTACAGAATTTTTCCCTTGTCTTAAACGCTGCAATTTTTGAAGCAATTCACGTTGATAATATGGTGGAACCCAATGAGTACGCATAGTAGTTTTCAAAGCAGCCCAAGTAGTTGGAATAGGATATAATCTACAATGTTCAGACCACCATACACATGCAGAACTAGTGAAATCACAAATAGCACCATCAACTCGTCTCTCCTCAGGATATTGTAAACATGTAAAACATTGTTCAGTTTCTAACTCCCAAGTAAGATATATATCAGGAACAAATCTACCCTCAAATGGTGGAATATTCAATTTCAGTTTAGGAATATGGTCATTATCTCGTACCTAAGGTGGTGGTGCAGGCCTACCATTGCGAATATATACATGAGGTTGACCTGCTGGTGGTGGTGCTGGTGGCTGCACGTAGTTCTGATTTTGATCAACCTCATCCTCGTAATAGTCCTCCACCTCTGTAGTATCAGCAGGAGCTACAGAAGCACCAACAGCAGTAGCAGCGGCACCAGAATTTTGTCCTGGCTCAATAGGAACACGCTGTGCTCGGTCTACTATATCGCGACGTAGATATGGTTGTGGGAGACATTTGAGTAATTCATCAAACTTGGCGTCCAACTTGGTGTCAATTGTCTTCTCAATGTCATCCATCCTATCCAATGCCTTCCCAAAACTGGCCATCACGTCTTCCACCTGTTGACCCAACATTTGATGAAACTTGTCATGAAGCTCCTTGTTCGTCATGTTCTTCCAGTCAATCTCGTCGGCTCGTGGTCCTGCCATAGTTAGCAGCAATAACAATAGACAAGAATATGATCCTACAGACTACTGGAAAATGGTGGTGATGGGGTGTCACAAATTTGTCAAGCGAATCTCAAATTCTTACGAGTTCTTACCCAGCAGCAGGTGGTGATCGGCAACCATTGTAGTCAAAACTCTCAAAGCTTGGGTAGAGAGATTACCAAGGAGAGTCAAACGCACAACGTAGATGTATGTGGAGCTGGGAAGGCTTATAATATGGTAGCAAAAAGGGTCAGCAATAATCAATTCAGAGATGCAAAGTTGAATAAACGCTCAACAACGGTACTATG
Organism: Triticum aestivum; assembly: GCF_018294505.1. NCBI lineage: Eukaryota > Viridiplantae > Streptophyta > Magnoliopsida > Poales > Poaceae > Triticum > Triticum aestivum. Next base: position 319,273,843 of record NC_057813.1, on the reverse strand, counting down.
CTGGTCCTAGGCTAGACCGTGCTAGAGACGCGAGCCTAGAACACTAACAAAATCACGGCATTGCACGGAAACAAGGGAAGAGCACATTCTGATTTTTTTGCTGTTTTTTTGTGCCCTTTTTTTGCGCTCCTCTTTTTTTTGCTGAAAAATCACTATAATGGCGAGTGTCTCAAAACTCTTCCCAAGTCAAGATAACAGGATAGGCACGAAATTTTTGCGACAATTTTTTTTCGACTGCCTGGACCCAAAAACTGGAAACGGCTCAAAAAAACTTCCTATAACAGTGACTGTCTCAATATGCTTGGAAACACCTAAAAATAGGATAGCCAGAAAATTTTGTGTCAAGTGCGTTTTTGGAAAAATTTGGGCCTAAATGAAGGGTGGTTTCCAGACTCTTTTCTTTTGAAACCTACTCAGCGGTGGTAGTATATGGTAGCAGTGGTGGTATATGGCAGCGGTGGTGGTATATGGTAGTGGTGGTGGTATATGGCAGCGGTGGTAGGATATGGTAGCGGTGGTGGTATATGGTAGCGGTGGTAAGATAGTGCGGCGGCGGCGTGACAAACTGTGACAGAACTCGAAACTCTAAAGGACTAGATGCTAAGACTAGCAACTTGACACGACAATGCAACCGCAAATTCAGCGAAGCAAAATACTGAAAAGACCATGCAAAGGCTCAGACTGGTTTGGTATGATGAACTAACCCTAATTTTTTTGTGGCTTTTTCGTGGACTGTAGGTATGAAGAACAAACTCGATCTAAACTATGAAAAACTGTAAAATCTCACTGAGCAACCTGGAAATCTGATACCACTTGATAGAGGCAAAGGTGTCCCTTCTTTCGATGAGATGGTGGCTATCTTTTTGGTGGAAGTCGACTTTGACGATCTGACTACGAACGTGCGAGGACGTCGCGCCTTAGCAATCGCTAAACCAACTCCGAGAGGTTATTGACCACGCCGCAGCACGGTCAACCTGACCACGAAGGTCTATTTCCTACAAGCAAGCAAAGAACAAGCAAGAAACTAAGATTGCAATCTGCATATTGCGAATAACAGAGGAAAGCTTTATTAATGAAGGTGGGGTTCTGTGACGCCTTTGTCTGGTCGTTGAACACAAACGAAGTACGCGAAGTTGCAGCTATGACAAACTTTTAATCTAAACAAAACCCAAAGTCTAAACGGTGCCCTAAGGGCTGTATATATGGAGGAAGAGGGGGGGGGGGTAATTTCGTGGCCCTCGGTGGAGGGGTCCGAAACCAACCATATCTCTTGTTTCCCCACACATACGGACTCTAAAAATAGCGTATACTTATGTATTTCGAAATTACATGGGCCTGGCCCAATAATAAGGTGACGCGACACCTAGAATAGCCTCTGCATGAAATTTATGAAGTGGCATCTTGTATATTTCGTCCAAGGCTTCATGCACTCATTATGGTGGCTTCAAATTCCTGAAATCATCACTTGTAACTCCGTTCTTGTTCCCCTTGCGCATGCCATCATCTCCATGCTTGTTCTTGCTCCAATGTTCATCCTTTTCCAAGCTAGACCCTTCATTTGTAAGCAAAACAAATGTATCCAGTTTAGGCAACATCATATTCTCATGAACATTAGAATCATTACCAAGAAACGAAAGTACCTAATAATTTAATTGGCGTGCGCAAGCTCTAGTATTGGTCCAGTATATGTAGCAGTAGGGGTTGTGGGTGTAATAGTGGTATTGATGTCCTCATCACTTCTAGACTCAACAACGGCCAACTACAAACAATCAAGGGGGCTCCTATGGTCGGTCAAGGCTCTGATACCAACTTGTCACGCCCAATATGTGACCCTATCCTAATGGAACTCAAAAGTCACACAAAGGATAGAAGCGCCTATTGAAGACGATTTTGCAAGGTGGATATCATTACATCGTACCATTACATAATAGTTGGGGATACATATGGGGCATGCAATGCCACATGAATACAACAACATCATACATAAGGACAACATCTGACTACAGATGAAACACAAACAGAAACTCAAATGACATCCACCCTACTAGCCCAGGCTGCTGACCAGGAACCCATCCCCTGAACAAAGAAAAAGCAGAAGGGGAACTCCAAAACAAGGAAACATCGCTCTCACGTCAGATCAATGCATTACCTGTACCTGCAACTGTTGTTGTAGTAATATGTGAGCCACGAGGACTCAGCAATCCCATTACCATGGGTTTCAAGACTAGCAAACCTTTATGGGTAAGGAATGGATAAGTGGTAAGGTTGCAGCAAGCGACTAAGCAAAGTATGGTGGCTAACTTACGAGTACAAGAATAAGATGAGAAGCTACACAAACGATCGCAAACTAGTAATGATCACTAAGTGAACGTGAACTACTTACGTTCAAACATAACCCCACTGTGTTCTATTCTCGAACTCACCCGAAAAGAGACCATCACGGTTACACACGCGGTTGGGTATTTTAATTCGAATCTGGTGTGAAGTTCTCTACAACCGGATATTAACAAATTCCCATCTGCCACATAACCGCGGGCACGACTCTCGAAAGTTTATACCCTGCAGGGGTGTCCCAACTTAGCCCATTATAAGCTCAAGATCCGCGGAGACAATCCTCCATCGCGGGACATCCGACCAGACTCGGGATCCCAGTGCACAAGACATTTCGACAATGGTAAAACTAATCCAACAAGACCTCCCCGCGTGTCGACACCCTCATAGTAGCCGCGCGTATCTTGTCTCTGGCCACGTCCGGATGAGTAGTATGTACGACAACCGAAAACCCCGGGTGAAGGGGTGGCACCACAAGTGGCTCTGTTTGGGACCAACACAATCAGCGCTGGCCCCTCCATGCTATGTAGAAAGAATCCTCGGGTTCAGGACGCCCTATGCCAATTAATTATTTAGTTCAAGTATTATTATGGCAAATGTAAAACCAATGTTGGGCCTTGCTGGAAGAGTTTTATTCAAAGCAAACTGTCAAGAGGGTCCCATACCCCTCACCGTGTTAGGGACGCAAAATCAAGGAACCTAACACCGGTATGCCGGAAACTAGGGTGGCAAGAGTGGAACAAAACACCAGGCATAAGGCTGAGCCTTCCACCCTTTACCAAGTATATAGATACATTAATTAAATAAGAGATATTGTGATATCCCATGATATTCATGTCCCATCATGGAATAACCTGCAACTAGCAACGCTATAAGAAGGGCTGAGCAAAGCGGTAACATAGCCAAACAACGGTTTGCTAGGAAGGGTGAAAAGGCTAGGGGCTATCATGACAATTTGGGAGGCTTGATAAACAAGTGGTTGGTAGCATGACATAGCGATAGCATCGAGACAACTAGCATAGCAAAGATAGTAGTGAAATCCAGGGTAACGGTCATCTTGCCTGAAATCCCGCTAGGAAGAAGAACGAGACCATGAAGAAGATGAACGAGCGAAGACGAACCAAGCGTAGTCGAACAAATCCTAATGGTCGCAACGAAACAGGAACTATCGAGAAGAAGCACAACTAGAAAGAATCAAACAACAAGCTAAACACACAACACATAAACATGGCATGATGCTCAACCAAGTATGATGCATGTCCATTTAATGAGGCATGGCATGGCAAAGTGCACAAACAATACTACAAGTTAAGTGGAGCTCAATATGCAACGAGTTGCATATTGACGAAACGCCACATTCGAATTATTTAGTTCGCTCTCGTTTATGTACCCAACAATATTAAATGTTGTTAAATATGGCAAGAGGTGAAGCATATGTAAACTACCTATCTAGGCAAGTTTAAATGAGGCCGAAAATTACAAACAACAATTCCGGAAAATCCCCATATGCATATTTTAAATTTGGTATTGTTCCGCCCTATAGACAATTTTAGATGTGTTAAACATGCAAAGTAAGTGCACCATGTTAATCTATGCATTTTTCTACCCCATTTACATATAAAGTTTATTTAGTTCGATGCTACAATTAATAAGTTATGAAATAAAACATTTTAGCATGACATTTATACAAATTAATGCAAACAACAAGTTTAAACATTTTTAACATGGATGAAAGTAGCATATTATGAAACTAGATGAAATTCTAAGCATTTTACATATATAAAACATTTTAATCCAATGCCCGGTTTGTGAGATATTAAATGCATGAACATGAAGGACTTTACTGTAAAACTAACATTCTCTGGATAATGTCTAAATTCGCAGCAGGAAAAAAACATGCCGGGACAAATCTGGTGCACTGCTGGGCTGAGCAGAGAGGAGGGGCTGTGGGGAGCTCACCCATGGGCTTCGGCCCGGTTTGATGGAGAGGGAGGCTGGAAGGGGGCGCTGGGCCTTGGGGAGGCGCTGGCCCACGCAGCAGTGCAACGGGTCAACGACACGGGCGAGCGGTTCGAGATCCTCTGCTCGACAGGAAATAGAGCCGCGGTGTCGCGACAAATCAGCGGGAGGATGGAGCGACGAGAACGGGAGGAGATCGCCGGATCTGGCGGCAAGCTCCTGGGACGGCGCCGGATCGCCAGATCAGAAGAAGAGGATGACCCTGGCATGGGCTCTCCGGTGAGGTGGCGTTCGGGCGGAGCTGAAGAAGGTGGCGCCTGTGCTCTGTTCAACAAGGGAGACAGTTTCAGGGAGAAACAAATCGGGGAAGGAAAAGGGGAGGCCGAGAGGGGCCTTGCTGAACGGTGGGGACTCATCGGCGCCGATGCAACGGCAATGCACAGAACTAGCGCGGGGGCGACCTGGATCGAGTGGGAGGAGCTCGAGTGCGGGTGCTGAATGGGCTCAAAGGCGCGGGTTTGAGCGCTTGGTCGCTCGTTGCGACGCGCACGGGAGGTCGACGAGGCAGGGACTAGGCGGTGGTCGGGGCCGTCCATGGCGCGGAGGCAGAGCAACTTGGGGTGGTGTAGAGCTTCTGCTAGAAGACGAACGGGACGGTGGCGACCATCACTGGTTCACGAGCAGCAGAGAGAGATGGTTAGAGGAGGAGAACCAGAGAAAGGGAAAAAGGGGCGCAAGGAGACCGCGACCTGCTTGTGGTGCCCGACGGCGAAGGGAGCTCTGGGGTGCTGCTGCTTGCGGCGGCGCGCGGGAAGCACGGGAGGAGGGCTAGAGGGCCTTGGGGAGGAACAGTGGAGAGCGCTGGTTTGTGGGTAAATGAAAACAAGGGGAAGGGGATCCCAAGGTGGATCGAGACCGGGTGGCGGCGGCGATGGGGACAAACCTCCTAGAAATTAGGGTTGGCTTGATTTGGTAGGTGGTGGTATAATATATAGCAAGTGGATTTTTGTAGGGGCATTTCGTCCTTCCGATTTTAATCGGGCGGTCCCGGATAAATAGGCTAGGGCATCCAAATGAAGAACCAAAGATATTTTTTGGATGTTTGGAGATGATCCGAATCCAACGGTCGGCCGAATCCCCATCTCCTCCCCCAAATCCCTCCTCTCGTCCACCACTCTCTCCTCTCACTTTGCATACGCTCTCACATGGACCTCTTGCCCATGCACCCATCCTCCTCCATGGCGCCGAAAGAGGCCGCCGCCTTGCGCCACCGGCGTCTAGGAGCTCGCCGGTCTTCCACCGACGTCTAGGAGAGGCCGCCGCCCCGCGCCACCACAGCGGAGCACCTCGCCACCGGTGACTAGCTCCGCTGCTCCCTACATCACCTTCCTCTCTCCCTCGGTTTTCCTTTCCTCTCTCTCCCTCTGGTTTGACTCACCCTCCCATGTCCATGCCCGTGCAGGTCGTCGCCATGGATGACCCGGAGCTATCTGGCATGGTCGGGAAGAGGAGCCCCACACCGCGGCCTGGCTCTGCCATAGAAACGGGCCCTCTCCAACAGCCACTGCTGGATCTGGTCTTCCATTGTCCGTTCATGCCTCCGGCGATGCCAATCATCGCTAGATCTTACCACTGCTGCCATTGACAGCACGCACGGGATCGAGATTTTTTTGTTTTTGAAAGTAATAGCAGTAGCGTGGGGTATAAGACCCGCTACTGCTAATTAGCAGTAGCGTTGTTTGCAACACATGCTACAGCTAACCATGTATAGCAGTAGCATGTATCAACACGCGCTACTGCTACAAGTAAGCTATGGCGCCGTATCAGTAGCGTGGGCACCCGCGCTACTGATACACCCAAAACCCGCGCTGCTGCTAGGCTTTTCCCTAGTAGTGAGTGGTGGTTGTGCCTGCTTTCTTGTATCACGGCTGGATATGGCACCTGACGGAGTTGCTGGTATAGTGGAAGTAGAAGATGCACGCGATGTCCATGAAGAAGGCCGACCTGCAGAAAAGTTAGTTCGCGCCAATGCTTGTCGATCCTGCACTTCATGTTTAACTTTACAAGAAAGATGGAATAAATGAGTTATATTAGTATACTCCTTATACTCTAGAATGGTCTGAATCACTCTATTTAAACCACCCATAAAACGTGCAAGCATAGTTTCATTCTCCTCAACAATACCACATCTAATCATGCCAGTTTGTAATTCCTGATAATATTCTTCTACAGAATTTTTCCCTTGTCTCAAAGGCTGCAGTTTTTGAAGTAATTCACGTTGATAATATGGTGGAACCCAACGAGTACACATAGCAGTTTTTAAAGCAGCCCAAGTAGCTGGAATAGGATATAATCTACAATGTTCAGACCACCATACACATGCAAAACTAGTGAAAGCACAAACAGCAGCAGCAACCCGTCTCTCCTCGGGATATTGTAAACATGTAAAACGTTGTTTAGTTTCTAACTCCCATGTAAGATATATATCAGGAACATATCTACCCTCAAAAGGTGGAATATTCAATTTCAGCTTAGGAATATGGTAATTATTTTGTACCTGAGGTGGTGGTGCAGGCCTACCGTTGCGAATATATACCTGAGGTCGACCTGCTGGTGGTGGTGCTGGTGGCTGCACATAGTTCTGATTTTGATCAACCTCATCCACATAATTGCCCGCATAATCGTCATCCTCCTCGGCACCGGCAGTCGCAGTAGCAGGAGCCAAAGAAGCATCAACAGTAGGTGCAGCGGCACCAGAATTTTGACCAGGCTCAATTGGAAAGCGCTGTGCTCGCCCCACTTGATTTGAAAGGCGGTGTTGGAGATGTTGTTGTTGTTGTTGTAGAGGTGCGACAGGTGCAACCGGTGGTGGTTGGGGAAGACGCTTGAGCAATTCATTAAACTTGTTATCCAGCTTTATCTCAAATGACTTCTCCATGGCATCTATCTTCTCCACAGCCTCTTCAAATCTGTTTAGCACATCTCCCACCTAGCCACTCATCATTTGCTGAAATTTATCATGCAACTCCTTGTTCGTCATGTTCTCCCAGTCAATCTCGTCGGCTTGTGGTCCTGCCATGGTTAGCATCAACAGGAACACACAAGAATATGATCCTACATGCTACTAGAAAGTGGCAAGATGTCACAAATCCGTTAAGAGAATCTCAAATTCTTACCAGTTCTTACCCAGTAGCAGGTGGTGATCGGCAACCGTCGTAGTCAAAACTCTCAAAGCTTGGATAGAGCGATTACCAGGGAGAGTTAAACGCACGACGTAGATGTATGTAGAGCTGGGAAGGCTTATAATATGGTAGCAAAAATGGTCAGCAATAATCAATTCAGAGATGCAAAGTTGAATAAACATTCAACGATGGTACTGTGCTGGTCCTAGGCTAGACCGTGCTAGAGACGCGAGCCTAGAACACTAACAAAATCTCGGCGCGGCACGTAATCAAGGGAGGAGCACACTCTGAATTTTTTTTCTCTTTTTTTTAACTTTTTTTGCACCTTTTTCCCTTTTTTTTTCTCCGCAACAATTTTTTTCCGAAAAAGTCTACAAATGGTCTAAAAACTGCCTAGCCAGAATTTTCCAGACTTTGTTTTTTCTAAACTGGAACTACTTTTCTTCTGCGGGTAGCATGACAATTCGGGAGTCCTATTTTATCACAACTCGGAGTATGGCGTGATCTCGAAATCCAAAACAGAGTAACAAAATACTGGACTCAGACTAGGATTGGTGGTGGAGATGAAACTGGTGGAACTCGGACTGGTGGCGGAGATGAATCTGGTGGAACTCGGACTGGTGGCGGATATATGTTGCAGGTGGACTCGGATTGGCGTGATGGCGGCGGATGGTGGCGTATATGGACTCGGATTGGCGGTGAATATGTGGTGGTGGTATATGGCAGCGGCGATGATGATGATGCAGTGGTGATATATGGCAGCAGCGACGTGACAACCTGTGAACAGAACTCGAAACTCTAAAGGACTAGACGCTAACACCAGCAACTTGACACGATGATGCAACCGCAAATTCAACAAAGAAAAACACTAAAAAGATTATGCAAAGGCTCAGATTGGTTCGTATATGAAGAACTAACCCTATATTTTTTTTGGCTTTTTCGTGGACTGTAGGTATGAAGATCAGACTCAATCTAAACTATGAAATACTGTAAAATCTCACCGAGCAAGCTGGAAAATCTGATACCACTTTATAGAGGCAAAGGTGTCCCGTCTTTCGATGAGATGGTGGCTAACATTTTCTGTGGGAGTCGACCTTGATGATCCGACTACGAACGTGCGAGACATCGCGCCTTAGCAATAGCTAAACCAACTTCCGAGGGGTTATTGACCACGCTGGAGCACGATCAACCTGACCATGAGGGTCTGTTTTCCTGCGAGCAAACGAAGAACAAGCAAGAAATTGAGACTGCAATCTGGATATTGCGAATATGAGAGGAAAGCTTTATTAATGAAGGTGGGGTTCTGGGACGCCTTTGTCTGGTCGTTGAACACAAATGAAGTACATGAAGTTGAGCTATGGCGAACTTTTAATCTAAACAAAACCCAAAGTCTAAACGGTGCCTTAAGGGCTATATATATGGAGGAAGAGTGGGGAATTTCGTGGCCCTTGGTGGAGGCTTTCGAAACCAACCCTATCTCTTGTTTCCCCACACATACGGACTCTAAAAATAGCATATACTTATGTATTTCAAAATTACATGGGCCTGGCCCAATAATAAGGTGACGCAGCACCTAGAATAGCCTCTGGACGAAATTTATAAAGTGGCATCTGGTATATTTCGTCCAGGGCTTCATGCACTCATTATGGTGGCTTCAAAGTCCTAAAATCATCACTTGTAACTCTGTTCTTGTGCCCCTTGCGCATGCCAGCATCTCCATGCTTGGTCTTGCTCCAATGTTCATCCTTCTCCAAGCTAGGTCCTTCATTTTTTAAGCAAAACAAATGTATCCAATTTAGGCAGCATCATATTCTCATGAACATTAGAATCATTACCAAGAAACAAAAGTACCTGGTAATTTAATTGGCGTGCGCGAGCTCTAGTAATTGGTCCAGTATGTATAGCAGTAGGGGCTGTGGGTGTAACAATGGTATTGATGTCCTCATCAACTTTCCTCTTTGAGATGGCCTCATCCTCAGGTGCAACATAATCTTCATCTTCAGAATCTGAGGTTCTCTTCTTCCTTGCTCTAGTGGCTGCCTTGGGCAGGTTACTAGGTGTGCTACTGCTGCCCTCATCATAGCTGCTTGAGGGACTAGTGTCCTCACTCATATGCTGTTCCTGTTCAGATCTGTTCTGGCTGTCACTCTGGTCAGACATCTTGGTAGGCAAACTGACAGCAAACCCTGTGAATAGATTATAGATGAGGTAGAGTAGATGAGCATCACAAAGTACAAAGGTTTTGCAAAACAAATGAGTCAAGAACTTAGTTTTAGTTCTCTAGAGAAATGATCTCGAAGCTACCAAATTGACAAACTCGGTGATACCGAAGAACCACTTGGAACCTAAACTAGTGAACTCGGTTAGACTGAGTCACAGTTCGGTGGCACAGAATTGCTAAGGTTTCATAGAATATTGAACTCGGTCACACCGATTTGCAATTTTCGGTCAGACCAAAAAGCGCATGTGCAATGGCCTAAGCCAAATCGGCGAGACCGATTTCTACGATTCGGTCGGTCCGAGATGAGTTCTGCGGAGAGCTAACCCTAAAATTTTCGAATCAATCTAAGCCTAAGGAAGATTTAGCTAGATAGATCGATTTCATTCGTGGCAAGAATCATGGCATTGTCCTCGTGCTAGGAATTGGAGTTAAAAAGACAGCACAAGGGGTCGAACACATACCCTAGTTTGGCGGGTGTTCGCTAGGGCGGCGACGGCGGAGCAGATTTCATCGACGGCGGCAGAAACCAGCGGCGGGAGGTCGCTGGCAGCGAGGAGGCGATCTGAAGACCCGAGGAGCCAGAGCAGGACACTCGCGGGATGAGGGGTTTTGAAGTATTTTCCAAAATCTCACCCGTGGGTATTTATTTCCCGACCTTGTCGGTGTGACCGAGTGGAACAACTCGGTGGCACTGAGATTGCAGAATTGCAAGCGGTTGCTGCAACTCGGTGTGACCGAAGTGTTCAAATAGGTTGCACCGAGATGAAAACCTAGATCAACTTAGTGAACTCGGTTTACCGAAATGGATGTCTCGGTCAGACCAAAATGCACAAAGAGGTTTTGGAAGTTTAAGTCTTTGACGAATCGGTGACTCCGAGTGCTCCTCACACAGAGTGGTTCGAATCTGACTTGATCAAATTTGTGATGTAGCCTGAATAGAGTTTGAGACAACAAAAGCATAGATAGCTAGAGAAGGTTCTTTGGCATTCTTGTCCATCCTCTTGGCAAAAAGAAAAGGATCCAAACAATCAAAGCAACAAGTGGATGTCCTGGAATGAGTAAAATATGCAACCAACATGTTCACACAATAAAATGGCAAATGAAATATGTGGCAAAGAATGCACAATCATTCTAGCATCTATCAAGCAATTTGCAATTACTAGGTCTTCCATATATGAGTATATTGACTTAGGAGTCAAATGAGAACATTTGATCATAGGTCATACTCATCGTTTAAGCACAAGTGGGGTTACCACTTTTACATAAAGCATTGTTGTGTTCACACCATTAGAGTTGCTTTAGCTCAATTCTTAGAGTAAAGCTCCCCCTATATGTGATATTCCTGCTAAGAGGGATGAACTAACCTTGGGTTTTGTCGATGATGACTTCATGTAGGTGTTGAAGATGTGGATGCTCAATGTTGATGTAGATCTTTCGGAGCTATCCATTGGAGTGAGTTGCACTTTCAATACCTACATGGGTTAGTCCCACAAGGAACAAACAAGGATATCCATAGACATAGAGTGAAGCACACACAAGATGATGTCCATGAAAGCATTAGGTTACCTTGTCCCTTGTCTTACCAACAAGAGGGTTTCTGACTCCTTGAACTAGTGCAAGATGTGGAAGTTTATTGCACTTGTCCTTGCAAAATGATATGAGTGAAGTTTGTTGGCGGAGTCACCCTCAAGAACTCTCAAGTTATTCTTCTTTGGGATCCACATCATCTTGATGGGAATCCTTGGGGTTGTAGTAGAACTTGATGAAGTAGAACTTGATGTAGTCTTGGGAACCCACTTGACCAAGGCCTTGGGAGCTTCTTCAAATGCATCAATCTCCTCTTGAAGCTTGTCCTTGACTTTTTGCTTGTGGTCTTCTGGTGGAAGATCATCTTGAGCTTGTGTCCCTTGGAAAGAAGTAGCACTACAAAAAAAATACACTTCCGTGATGATACGTGTTTGTCACAGTAGGTCACATTTTCTGTCATGCATGTACATCCATGACAAACTTATGACAAAATCAAGATAGTCATACCTGTGCTGTCGTAGAAGTGTTCCATGACATTACAAAATTATCATCACGGAAGTGTCCACTTCCATGACGATAAATCGCGCGTCATAGAAGTGCTTTCGTCAAGGGTGACCGACATGTGGCATCCACCGTAACGGGACGCCGTTAACCACGGTTAACCTATCTGGTCCGTTTTTTGGATCCGATAACCCGCTAACAGCCACGACCAATGCCGATTTTCCATGTGTAAAATTCTCATTGGCTGACGGATCCACGCGTCAGCTCCGCCCTGGCATAGGTGTCACTCATCCAACGGTTGAGATGGGCCTATGATATGTTGACACGTGGACGGGCCCAAAAGTGGCCCACACAGTTTAAATGGGCTGGCCCAACCGAAGGCCCATAAGATTTAGCGGACCATAATGGGCCAGCCCAGCTAAAGGCCCACAAAATTTAGCGGACCATAATGGGACGGCCCAGCTAAAGGCCCACACGATTTTGCAGACCATAATGGGTAGGCCCAGCTAAAGGCCCACAAGATTTTGCGGACCACAATGGGTCGGCCCAGCTAAAGGCCCACAAGCTTCTGCAGACCATAATGGGCCACCCCAGCTAAAGGCCCAACATTCTCTGTCAAATCGGCCCGTCAACGGCCTGTCCTAAACTTGTCATCAATGCGGCCCACGGTCACTTCTGGCTCGTTAACAGTCCGCTAAGTAATTGGGACGAATTATGGCCCGATGTATTTCTGGCCTCTTAAAGGTCCGGCTTCATTTGGGCCCATTTACAGGCTATCAAAACTTTCAGCCCATAAACGACCGTGAAGGATTTGGGTCATATTCGTCCATGTCTGACATTCGGCCTTTTAGGGGCCCACTATAGATTTGGGCCACTCCTGTTGTCATTTTCGGCCTGTTAAAGCCGGACGAAAACCATGGGCCATATGTGGCCCAACGTCATATCGGGCCCATTAAAGGACCATATAAAAATGAAGATAATCTAGCCCGACCGAAGTTCCGGCTGTTAAAGGCCCGTGTATTAGGTCGGCGCATTTATGGCCCGTCCGAATTTCGGCCTGTCAAAGATCCGCATCGTAAATGGGCCACCATTTTGGCTTGCTAAGACCAGTGGGTTATTTGGCACAATTAGGGCCCAATCTCACTTTTGGTCTATTAAAGGCCCATGTTTTTTATGGGCTCGAGATATTTACACTTGTAAATGGCCTATTTTCACTGAGGGCCCAAATTATGTTTAGGCCTGTTAAAGGCCCACTATGGGCATATGCCTACTAGAAAAATATGAAAGCTTATGCTGATTTAGGGCCAGATATTTTTAGTGGGCTACATGCCAATTTCGGCCCGTAATCATTTTTAGCCCAATTGGAATGGGCCCGATGAATGTTGGCATGTTGGGCTCCTACGAAGCTTTCAGCCGAATACATTACTAAGATAAACCTACACTATACAAAAATAGCGTCGTAATTACTGCAGCCTGTGGCAGCATCATAAATGTTGTATCACAACAAAATAAATTCCAACCACACAACAAAAGGCCTGTTGGCATAAAGTTTACAGTCCTTCCAGATAAAAGCACCATCAGATGTATAGAAGTACAAATCATTTGACCTGAGTGCTAATGTTTCAGGCTGTAGAATCTGATGGAGCAGCACGATGTCCACCTTTTTCCACCATTGCTCTTGAACAACGAAGCGAATGTCTGATAGTCTGGTTTTAAAACCATTCATATCTTGACGACATTTCTCAACCACTATTCTTGTTTCCGAAACAACATCCATTAGGGATTGGACTTGTGTCTGGAGCACAGATATATCACTCTGTCTAGCAGGATGATTTTGTTCAGTAGGCGATTTGGACGAGGTTACCTTGACAACCAACCCAGAATTACGCAGGAAGGTGCTTTTTGCACTGTTAGTGGAGAGATACTGACACACTGCAGTAAGAGGTGACATTGTGCCTATGGTAGCCTCGTCACCTTTAGGTGGTTGTGGTTGTTCAATCATTTGTTCCATATCTTCCTGAAAGTTTGAACTTGTAGATTATTGTACCAGATAAGTTACTAATGAGAAAAAAACAAACAAAGTAGGTTAAACATTTATACATAGCTTATTTTGGTGAACTACGATAATACATTAGCATGTATTGTAGTTCCAACTACATAATAAAATCACTTTCAGAACATATGTCCATGTAGCATGCCTACTATATTGTCTATTTCCTCACATTCGTTGACATCTAAGGATAAAGAGACATGGTTTAAAGTACGACGAACATAGTATGACATCATTCATATCATGGGAAAACAGATATAAAGCAAACAAGATATTTTATCATTGTGTGCGCACGTGAACATAACAACTAGATTACAGATCAAGACAAAAAGAATATCCTTCATCTCTTTTAAACCATGTAAGGTGAAATGATACGTTAAGACAAATGTGTATAAAAGTGAACAGAGTAACTGACATTGGTTGCAAACGAAGTAGTTAAATGAACACATCACAGTACCAATCAGTTCAAGGCAGGAGGAGTAAGGACTTACAACAGCGGCTTGAACTGGTGTGCTCATGCCCTTCATCTTGCTGGTGTGGCAATCCTGGAAGATTTGCACTACATTTGGTTCAGGTTCTTTTTGGTCCGCACGGGCTTTCCTCTGTATTTGGAACAAGTCAATATATATACGATAATATGGCACAAAAAGAAGAAGGAAGTAGCAACTATTTACAAGAGCCTCGCAGTGTGCAATATAGCTACGAGATCCTGTTGTCTGTTGGAATTTCACTTTAGAACAGTTGGTTTTGTTCTTCAAATAGTTAGCCTAGAAGAAGATACACTTGTAAGGCACATACATAAATACAAGTTCAATATGTGGTTTGATCAAATACATATAGCCTACCTGATACTTTGGATCAGACCAGTGTTTAACGAGGGCTGTCCAGTCTTCATCTGTAATATATTCCACTTGAGATGTTTGGGCGATTTCATTGTTAGCCTTGTGTCGGTGTCAAAACCGGCGGATCTCGGGTAGGGGGTCCCGAACTGTGCGTCTAGGCGGATGGTAATAGGAGACAAGGGACACGATGCTTTACCCTGGTTCGGGCCCTCTTGATGGAGGTAAAACCCTACGTCCTGCTTGATTAATATTGATGATGTGTGTTACAAGAGTAGATCTACCACGAGATCAAGGAGGCTAAACCCTAGAAGCTAGCCTTTGGTATGATTGTTGTTCGTCCTACGGACTAAAGCCATCCGGTTTATATAGACACTGGAGAGGGCTAGGGTTACACAGAGTCGGTTACAATGGTAGGAGATCTACATATCCGTATCGCCAAGCTTGCCTTCCACGCCAAGGAAAGTCCCATCCGGAAACGGGACAAAGTCTTCAATCTTGTATCTTCATAGTCTTGGAGTCCGGCCGATTACGATAGTTCGGCTATCCGGACACCCCCTAGTCTGGAACTCCCTCAGTAGCCCCTGAACCAGGCTTCAATGACGACGAGTCCGACGCGCATGTTGTCTTCGGCATTGCAAGGCGGGTTCTTCCTCTGAATAATTCATAGAAGATTGTGAACACCAGGATAGTGTCCGGCTCTGCAAAAATAAATTCCACGTACCACCGTAGAGAGAATAATATTACACAAGTTCAATCTGCTGACGTATTTTGTGGCGTGACGTCACACCATTACCAAGCCTTTACTCGAATTGTTTTTATTGTATCACCTCAGTGCATTTAGCGAGGCGGTTTCCTTGGCACGTCTTGTCGAAGCAGAGATCGTGTTCCCCTTATTCCGGGATTCCCATCAATACGGACGTGGGTAACCCAACCACGCCATTGATTGTGACGCTTGGGAGATAAGCGAGTTTTACCAGGCCGGTGGGGACACATGTTTTTGTCCGCCCATATAAGGGGATAAAGATCCAATCCTTTCACCTGCGCCTTCTTCCTCCTTGGCTTATCCATCTCCGCGAACTCGAGCTCCAGCGCCCAAGTCCGCACTTCTCACCTCAACCTTCTCCAACTATGTCCGGAGCGGGAGGCAAGTGGATGGCCTCCTCCGTCACGGAGGGGCAGATCCAGAAGCTGCGCGACGCTGGATATTTGTCCAGCGACATCGTGCACCGGCTCCCTGACGAGGGAGAGCTCATAACCACCCCCAGGCCCCATGAGAGGGTAGTATTTCTTCCCCATTTCCTCCGCGGACTGGGCTTCCCACTTCATCCCTTTGTCCGGGGGCTCATGTTCTACTACGGCCTAGATTTCCATGATCTGGCCCCGAATTTCATCCTCAACATCTCGGCGTTTATCGTCGTGTGCGAGGCCTTCCTCTGCATCCAGCCCCACTTCGGCTTGTGGCTCAAGACCTTCAGTGTCAAGACGAAGGTTGTGAAGGGCAGCCAAGCGGAGTGCGGAGGCGCCATGGTGGGTAGGATGTCCCACGTTATGTGGTTGGAGGGCACTTTCGTGGAAACCATTAAGGGGTGGCAATCGGGGTGGTTCTACATCACCGAGTCGGGTGACCCTGATTGGGCAGCGGCCCCCGAATTCAGATCCGGCATCCCTACATGGCTCACCTCCTGGAAAGAGAGTGGCCGTATATGGGGGGATTCGGAGGAGCTGACCGGACTACAAGCCTGTATCCAGAAGCTGGTGGACAAGAAGCTCAAGCTTGTCAACATAGCCCAGGTCATGCTCATCCGCCGGATTCTCCCGTGCCAACGACGGGGCTTCAACATGTGGGAGTTCGATCCGGCGCAGCACCAGACTCTGAGCGGGCTCTTCGACACTACGTACAAAGATGTCTGGAAGGTGCTGTTCAAGGGCGCCGAGGCTCCCGCATCCGCTACCGAAGATCGCGGATTCCGCTCGCAGCGTCCAGCTGACGAGGTAAGTGATTTTGCCACTTGTTTTCCATAGTTTGACTCTATGCGGGATCTAAACTCCCTTTACCTTTGACAGGACTGGCTGGCAAAGGCCAAACGGACTATCTGTCCGGCCCCATTGCCAGAGGACCCAGCGGACGCCCGCCTAACGGGGCTGCTGGCTCCGGCACCCCACGTGGTGCCGGAGAAGAAGGCCAAGAAGAAGGCCACGGGGTCTCAGAAGAGTTCCCGTTTTCAGGTGCTATCGGATGATGAATCCGAGGCCGACTCCTCCCACCAAGGTGAGGAGGAGAAGAAGAAAGCCTCTCTCCCAGTGGGGGGAGGGAAGAAAAGGAAGGCCTCCCCAACAAGGGAGGCCAAAGGGTCCAAGAAGGGAAAAACTCTTCCCCCGGACTGCTCTGCCAACGCTAGTGATGACGACGAGGACTGGCCTCCAAGGGCCAAGCCCCTGGCGAGATCGTAAGTATCCGGACTCCCGAATAACTTCAAGGTTTTTCCTTTTCGCCACATAATGTCTTTCTAATGCCGCATACAACCCTGCAGTCCGCCCAAGGATGATCTTCCCGCTTCGTCGAGCGGGTCCTTAGGTGCGTCGGATATGGATTCTCTTCCGACTGCCTCCACCCCCCGTGACGTGGATGATGCCGAGGTGGGATCCCAGGAAGGGACCCACCAGGAGGAGAAGGCCCTAGAGGTGTCGCAGGACAACCTCCCGGACTTTGCACCGGACTCGGCCCCGGAACCCACAGTGGCTCCGGAGTCCGGCGGGTGAGCCCTTCGTAAGAAGGGCAAGACCGTGACGCCGGCAGCCTCCGTCCAACCGGAGGCGCCGGATAGCTTGCTGGAGGCGCTCAATGGCGCCTCCATCGAAGAGGAACACAGCACCGTTATGAGTGCGGTGATTCAGAAGGTGCAGCTCGCCAAGAGCGGGCTGACCAAAGCCTGTAGCAGCCTTCTAACAGGCTTTGAGGTAAGAATTTTGATATATGTAAAATAGTACCGCATAGACAGTAGCCCCTGATGCTTGGTTCGGTGTTCGGAAAGAAAAGCCGGACTGAGGATCTAAAAAGATATACGCAGGAGTCATAAAAAATATGTCAATATGGGATTGCAGGCTGTGCTGCTGACCTCTGCCGCACTGACTACGGAGGTCAATACTTTGAAGGAAAACCTCGAGCGGTCCGAGAACAAGCTCGGCCGTGCCAAGAAGCAGCTCGAGGACAAGGAAGGTGAGTAACACCTTATTAAAATTGTACCTTACAAAAAAGGATTTTGGTTGCAAAAAGAATGACAAGGATAACGTGGGTATTGCAGGGGCCACTAACGAGGTGGCGACCCTGAAAGAGGCGGTGGCCACGGCCGAACGCAATGCGGCCGCGGAGTGCACCGAGCGAGAGAAGCAGGAGGCGCGGGTGGCGGAGGTACAACAAGAGCTCCAGGATCTCGTGAAAAAACATGAGAGCCTGGAGCGTGACTCGAAAACTCGAGAGTCTGAGCTTGCAACGGCTCTTGAGAGTGCCAAAGCCGCTAAGGCCGAAGCCTACAAGGCCCTCCAAGAGATTGAGGCGGTGAAGAAAATAGCAGCGGGTAAGGCATTTTTCATGCAAAGTAAGCATGTGAGTGTTAATTACCTGTTGCTTACCCGAATTCGGAGCTCTCCAGGAGCGTTCGCAGATCTTCCTCGCAACGTGTCTGATGCTGCCGCATTCTACCGGGCCGAGGAGGGGAGCTCGACAGAGAAGGTCTTCTAGTCTCAGTATGCTGAGGCCGGACATCTGGTGCCCCTTAGCGACCAGCTGAAGCAACTGGTCGAGCTCCACAAGGCGACCGAACAGGACATGAAGGGCCTCATAGTTCGGCTGTGGCCTAAGGAGGCCATGCCTAGGAGCTACTTCGGCCTGGTGCGGCGGCTGGTGGATGCGTGCCCGTGGGTTGAAGTCATCAAGCACTCCGCCTGTATTGAGGGTGCCCGTTGGGCCCTTGCCCGCGCAAAGGTGCACTGGGGCAAGATGGATGCCCAGAAGCTTGTGACGGACCTGCCACCAGAGGGCAAGGAGCATCGCACGCCCGAGATGTATTATAAGAGTGTGCTGAAGGGCGCCCGCACTATTGCGGGGGAGTGCTCCAAAGATGTAATTTTTGAGTAGACTCGCATTTTGTTATCCTGTGCGCTGAAAACTTAGTTCATATGCGCTAAGCAATGCTTGTTAATTTAAAATATTACCTTCTGTGCGGCTGTTTATCAAATCTGAGAGATGGCAAGTCGTCGGCTTCAGCCCCCATGCCACGAGTGCTGGGGTGTTCGGGATAAACTTGAGCACTCTTGTTCCCATTTTTGGGTCCATCTAGGGAGGCGCTCAACACAGCGAACAAGGCAACCGGACTTATAATGCTTGAACACTCTCACTTAGCCATAGAATTCTATAATTTTAAATTTCGGCGAAGCCCCTAGTCTTCGGAAGGCCGAATTTGGGGCGCTATCCACGCCTGGGCCGGACAAGATCCGGCTCCTCGCTCTAAGCGGCATAAGTCTTTAAGGACTCGCAAAAAACCTCTCGAACAGCGACCGGCTCTCGCCTCATCATGACGGTCAGTTTTAGCTTTCTCCACTGAGGCGTTAACCCAGCTCAACTGGGGTGCAATCGCAGTGGTTCTCCCAGTGCTACCTTAGCTGATACAACAGAACGTAAGGTACCAAAACATGGGAGCCGGGCAAACCCAACTATTGACCCAAGACATGATTCGGAGCCGATGCATATAGTGCTATAAGTTCGGGGTGCCGCACTTGTGAAAGTGTTCGGACTTATCACACCATGATGCGGGAAACATAAGCCCCTGGTGTATTTTAGCCGTACCAAAGTGTACGGATGCAACATGCCGTAAATGAACATATGTATAAAAAAGAAATGCAATTATAAGCAAAAAGGTGTTGCATTGTTTTATTCAAGAAGTGCTGCTATTAATGCAGAATGATACAAATAGTGCGATAAGCAAGGGACGGGACTGTTAAACATGTCCCCCTCCAGGGGTAGGCTGCCGAATGGTGCGTAAAACAGATTTAATGCTTGTAATGGAGACCACCTGGGTATTCGTTGTAGCCTTTATCCTTCCCTGGCTGTTGCATCGTGGGTTTGGCAGGTTTGCTGCCGGACAGGGCCTCTGACGAACGGAGTCCTATGGGTTAAAATAAAAAAGGAAAAGAAGAACGACACACTTGAGATCCCTTGGTGTGGTTGAGCCGCAGTCTGGGCTGATCGTGGTCGTGCCCCTCCCCCCATGCCCATGGTATCTTTAGAGCGTAATGGTGTACGCGAAGGACCTGTTTTGACGTTTTACAGGGGCTGGGGTTGGGGCCGCACTGCTACGCGTGCTCGGAACATGCCAGGTGGTCTTGTTGTAGGTTACTCCGGGCGCGCTTAGCTATGTCCGGCCGCTTAACGGCCGGACTCGAGAATTGCCTTAAGACGCTGCATTGTACTTCTGCCGCGAGAGCCGCTGTATGTTCCTCCGTTCGGAGAGAACGTTCAGTGTTTCCGTTGACCGTGATGACTCCTCGAGGGCCTGGCATCTTGAGCTTGAGGTATGCGTAGTGCGGCACCGCGTTGAACTTTGCAAACGCGGTTCGTCCGAGCAGGGCGTGATAGCCGCTGCAGAACGGAACTATGTCGAAGATTAACTCCTCGCTCCGGAAGTTGTCCGGGGATCCAAAGACCACTTCCAGTGTAACTGAGCCTGTACAATTGGCTTCTACACCTGGTATGACGCCTTTAAAGGTCGTCTTGGTAGGTTTAATCCTTGAGGGGTCTATGCCCATTTTGTGCACTGTATCCTGATAGAGCAGGTTCAGGCTGCTGCCGCCGTCCATCAGGACTCTGGTGAGGTGAAATCCATCGACGATTGGGTCTAGGACCAATGCGTCGAATCCGCCGTGGCGGATGCTGGTGGGGTGGTCCCTTCGGTCAAAAGTGATCGGGCAGGAGGACCATGGATTGAACTTCGGGGCAACTGGCTCCATCGCGTATACATCCCTTAGCGCACGCTTCCGCTCCCTTTTGGGTATGTGCGTTGCGTATATCATGTTCACCGTCCGCACCTGTGGGGGGAAGCCCTTCTGTCCTCTATTGTTCGGCGGTCGGGTCTCTTCCTCGTCATCGCTATGCAGCCCCTTGTCATTGTTTTCGGCAATTAACTTGCCTGCCTGCTTGAATACCCAACAGTCCCTATTGGTGTGGTTAGCTAGCTTTTCGGGGGTGCCGTGTATCTGGCACAAGCGGTCGAGTATTCGGTCCAAATTGGACGGACCCGGAGCAGTTCTTTTGAATGGCTTTTTCCGCTGACCGGGTTTAGAGCCTCTGAATCCGGCATTGACTGCCGTATCCTCACTATTGTCGCCGTTGACGCGGCGTTTGCTTTTGTTACGACGCGCCCTGCCATTTCGGTCCTTGAAATCCGGACTGCCAAAATTTTTGTTGAGGTTGTTGCTGCGTGCTAGCCAGCTGTCCTCACCCGCGCAGAAGCGGGTCATGAGTGATGTAAGGGCTGCCATGGATTTCGGCTTTTCCTGTCCTAGGTGCCGGGCAAGACACTCGTCGCGGATGTTATGCTTGAAGGCCGCGAGGGCCTCCGCATCCGGACAGTCGACGATTTGGTTTTTCTTGGTTAAGAACCGTGTCCAGAATTGTCTGGCCGATTCGTCTGGCTACTGAATTATGTGGCTTAGGTCATCAATGTCTGGTGGTTGCACATACGTGCCTCGGAAGTTATCGAGGAATGCAGCTTGCGGGTCTTCCCAACTCCCAATTGACTCTGCTGGCAAGCTGTTAAGCCAATGCCGGGCTGGTCCTTTAAGCTTGAGGGGGAGATATTTGATGGCGTGAAGATCGTCACCGCGGGCCATGTGGATGTGTAGAAGATAGTCTTCGATCCAAACCGCGGGGTCTGTTGTGCCATCGTAGGATTCGATATTCACGGGTTTAAACCCTTCGGGAATTTGATGATCCATTACTTCATCTGTGAAGCATAGTGGGTGTGCGGCGCCTCTATACTGGGCGATATCATGACGGAGCTCAAAAGAGCTTTGTCTTTTTTGTTCGGCCCGGCCGGACTTACTGTGTCCGGCGCAACGGTTGTCGTCACGTACCGTGGGGCGCCCACGTGATCCATAGATCGATCTTGATTGTCTTGCCTTATCCTCCAATATATCTCGCAAGTCCGGAGCGTTCCCCTGTGCCCTTGTGCTTTTCGAGCGATGCCGGTGTACGGGTCTAGTGAAGGGCCTAGAGGCCTCTCTGTCGTGACCACGGGGTGGTCGGTCAGCCGTATTGTCTCCTGGTGATGCGGGTTCATACGCTTCCTCCTCTAATCGGGGGAGCAGCTTGCATTTAGGGTAGCTTTTGGAGGGGCGTTCGAGCTCATGCTTTTTCTTGATCAGCTTCAGTCCATCTGTCGGCTAGCAGATCTTGATCAGCTCTAAGCTGTTGCTGCTTTTTCTTGAGGCTGTTTGCCGTGGCCATAAGCCTGCGTTTAAAACGCTCTTGTTCGACGGGATTCTCAGGCACGACGAATTCATCGTCGTCGAGGCTTGCCTCGTCTCCGGAGGGAGGCATATAATCCTCTACCTCTTCTTCTGCCGTTCTCTCATGAGGGCTGGCGTCTCCGTCCTCCTGCGCTGGATCTTGCTGGAGTGGGTTATCTTCGGCACTGTCTGGTGTATTATTATCTCCGGTGCCGGAATCTTCATTCTTGCTGTGGCGGGATTTAGAGCGACGCCGCTGACGCCGGCGCTTGGGTTGTTTCTTGGAGGGGTCATCCTCTGCTGTTCCTTCGCCATTCCCATCCTTTGGGATATCCACCATGTATATGTCATATGATGAGGTGGCTTTCCAGTGCCCGGTGGGCGCTGGTTCTTGGTTGTCTCCGGCATCATCGTCCATACCGTCGATGTCTTCGGAGTCGTAGTCTAGCATGTCGGTTAGATCATCGACAGCGGCTACCAAGTGGGTGGTGGTGGGCTTTGAATTTCTTCGTCGTCCGCATCCCAACCGTCCTGACCGCAGTCCGGCTAGGGCTCTCCTGATAACGAGAGATACTTTAGCGAACTCAAGATGTCGCCGAAAGGTGAGTGTTGAAAGATGTCCTCTGCGGTGAACTCCATGATCGGCGCCCAATCGGATTCGATCGGAGGGGGCGCGGGAGGTTCGGAGTCCGGCGAGGAGTCCGGCACCTTGGAGTCACGAGCTTTATGAGGGACAAGGTCAGTGTTCGGCTCTATCGCCGTAGAGGTTGCAGCCCTCGAGGTGGTGTCTAGCCATCCGTCCTCGATCTGCGCAGCCGGCTTCGAATTGAAGATCGGAGCGGGTTCGAGTGCAGCCTCCAGGGTACTGTCCGGCTGCAGAGCTAAATCATGCTCGCCATAACAGTGCGACACGCTCGGCTGTGGCTCGAATCCATCGAGGATCAAGTCCCCGCGGATGTCAGCCGTGAAGTTCAAAGTTCCAAATCTGACCTGACGGCCAGGGGCGTAGCTTTCGATCCGTTCCAGACGGCCAAGCGAATTGGCCCGCAGTGCAAAGCCGCCGAATACGAAGATCTGTCCGGGGAGAAAGGTCTCACCCTGGACTGCGTCGTTGATGATGGTCGAAGAAGCCATCGAGCCTATCGGTGACGACACAGAGGAACTCTCAATGAAAGCACCAATGTCGGTGTCAAAACCGGCGGATCTCGGGTAGGGGGTCCCGAACTGTGCGTCTAGGCGGATGGTAACAGGAGACAAGGGACACGATGTTTTACCCAGGTTCGGGCTCTCTTGATGGAGGTAAAACCCTACGTCCTGCTTGATTAATATTGATGATGTGTGTTACAAGAGTAGATCTACCACGAGATCAAGGAGGCTAAACCCTAGAAGCTAGCCTATGGTATGATTGTTGTTCGTCCTACGGACTAAAGCCATCCAGTTTATATAGACACCGGAGAGGGCTAGGGTTACACAGAGTCGGTTACAATGGTAGGAGATCTACATATCCGTATGGCCAAGCTTGCCTTCCACGCAAAGGAAAGTCCCATCCGGACACGGGACGAAGTCTTCAATCTTGTATCTTCATAGTCTTGGAGTCCGGCCGATTACTATAGTTTGGCTATCCGGACACCCCCTAGTCCGGAACTCTCTCACCTTGCCTTCAAAGTGAGATTTTCTAAGGTGGTACCGATACTGTCATAGAGCAGACTGAAAAACATGAGTGCATGCTTGTTTAGTTGCATCATATTTCAGATCCAACTTGAACCTCATCTGTTGAAAAAAGAATGTGAGTCTTATTAGGAGGAATCTAGAAAGTATGAGACAGAGCAAGACAATATTACTAATTGCTATGAATAACATTACTTACGGATATATGGTCAAGGAAGGTGTTAAACTGGGTATTGTCTTTCTCATTCGTGTACTGGATCCACGTTGGGAGGATACGTGCATGACACCTAACGGCAACGGCTGCCTCTGATACTAACTTGGCTAACTCTGTAGCATAATGTGGCCTTTTTAAACCATCCTCAAAATGGATCTCCAGTCTTCATCCTTTAGACTTTGTTAATCTGTCAAGCATTATCCCTGATGTCTGTTTCCGCTTGCGCCGTGGTGCTAGTTCAACAATGAATATGGAAAGTGTTAGTGTACATCAAATTGTGAGAGTACATATAAAGGAGCATGCAACTGCAACTTGACTCGGTCAGGTACCGTCTTGGTGTTGATACTCATGAGGTTCATCTGATCTTGCCAAGTCCTGTTGTGTCAGCAGTGCTTCGGAAGTAGTGTTAGGTCTGAAGGCAGCTTGGTAACTGGCCAGTTCCGGAGCAAACAAACGAGTAACTGGTTGAGATGTTGGTACAGTTGAAGTGGATGCTACAGCTGGTGGAGCAAGTGATACTGTGTTTGTAGATTTAGCTGGTGGACTTGGACCTTCTAGTGCACTATAAGTACCAGCAAAATCTCGACGGTAGATCCTTTTCCGTTTCACCCGACGACTAACAACACTCCCTACTATATTATTTTCCTTGCTCTTTTTTGACTTTGCCATGTCAAGCTGTACCCACAACACAAAAGAATAAAATCACTCTTCAGAACTCATTGATGCATGATACAGACAAGCAATACTTTGATGTAAGACAACCGTATGAGGATGAAATATGTAAGAAAAACAGGACGGCATGACATATTCACAGCTACAATGTGCAAACTAAGCAGAAGGATTTTCAAGAAAATAGAAGTAATGCAAGCTAGACACCATATGAAAGATGCAACCAATATTACTCTGCCAAGTTAAAAGTGTCTTGTCATAAGTGGCAATTCAAAAAATTAGAAGCAGCACAACGTAGAAATCAATGCAAGATGCAGCCACTATCAAACTGCCATGCTAAAAGCATCCAATCATGAGTGACTGACGCGGGATACACAACATCAGTACTTTGATGTAAGAACATGGTATGATAGATAGATGCAGTGTAGTCTAGACACAGAAAGACATGTCATATGCACATGTATAACATATAAACTCAGCAGGTGCAATTTAATTAAAATAAAAGAAATACATGCTAGACAACATGTGCAACATGAAACCAATTATCACACTGTCAACTTAGAGCAAGCACATGCGATGGTGGAGTACGGGAGATGAACTCATCATGTATACTTGGGACTTGAACTTCATTAGCAATAGCAGTGGCAAATCTAGAGAGTATCTGTTTGCGTCGGTGCGGAGGACCACCAACATCCCCTAACTTACTCTTTTCCTTCCTATTTTTCGATATTGCCTTTGAAGTCAAAACCATAAGAAGATGAATAAAATTAGCTCTGCATAACTAGTTGATGCATGATATAGACAAACACTACTTTGATGTAAGGCAAGCGCAGGATAGCAGGATGGAATATATACAAAAAAGACAACGTTTCATATTCACACGTACGATAGGAGGATGGAATATGTATGAAAAAGCAGTAAGCAGAAGGCATTTCAACAAAATTAGAAGAAATGAAAGCTAGGCACCATATGAACATGTAACCAATATCACTCTATCAGGTAAAAAGTGTCTCATCGTAAGTGCCATTTCAAGAAATTAGAAGTAGTACAAGCTAGAAGACAATGCAAGATGCAACCTACATCACAGTCCCAAGTTAAATGTGTCTTATGGGTAAGTGATCATTGCAGGTATAAGTTGTAAGCTACGCAGATGCAATTCAACATAATCAGAAGCAATACAAACTAGACATCATACGGAAAACACAACCACATATAACAGTTCCAAGTAAGAGCAAGCACCTGTGATGGTGGAGTAGGGGAGATGTGCTCATCATGTACACGTATGTTCTAGAAACAGGAACTCGTGTCATATTCACAGGCATTATGTGTAAAGTAAGAATATGCAATTCAAGTTAGAAGCAATACAAGCTATACATCATACGCAACATGCAACCACATATAATAGAGCCAAGTTAGAGCAAGCACCTGTGATGGTGGAGTAGGGGAGATGTGCTCATCATCTACACAACAACGTTGATTGTCTAGCCTTATGTTGTCTTGTGAATCTTGTTGGGAGGATGGCGGAGTAGAATCTGTAGAGACCCCCTGTTTGAGTTGCTCCGAAGGACCACCATCATCCACTGCCGGACTAATTTCCTTCAGCTGTAATGATTTTGCATTGTGAAGTCAAACCGATAAGAAAAAGGAATCAAATTCGCTCTTCAGAACTCATTCATGCATGATACTGACGAACACTACTCAGATGAAAGGCAAACACATGATGCAAGGATATAATATGTATGAAAAACAGGATGGTGTGACATATTCACACCTATGACGTGGTAACTAAGCAGAAGACATTTCAACAAATTAGAAGCACTTCAAGCTAGACACCATATGAAAGATGCAACCAATATCACTCTGCCAAGTTCAAACTGTATGATGTTTCAACAAATTAGAAGCAGTACATGCTAGAAATCATATGCAAGACACAGCCAATATCACAGTGGCGACTTAAAGGTGCCTTATCATAAGTGACTGATGCGGGATATGCAAGAATAGTAATCTGATGTAGAAACAGGAACACATGTCATATTCATAGGCATTATGTGTAAAGTAAGCAGATGCAATTCAACAAAGTTACAAGCAAGACAAGCTAGACATCATTCGCAACATGCAACCACATATAATAGTGCCAAGTTAGAGCAAGCACCTGTGATGGTGGAGTAGGGGAGATGTGCTCATCATCTACACAGCTACGTTGACTGTCTAGCCTTGCGTTGTCTTGCGAATCTTGTTGGGAGGATGGCGGAGTAGAATCTGTAGAGAACCTCCGTTTCAGTTGCTTGGAAGGACCACCATCATCCAATGCCTTGCCAATTTCCTTTAGCTTTATTGATTTTGCATTGTGAGGTCATACCGACAAGAAAAAGGAATATAATTCGCTCTTCAGAACTCATTCATGCATGATACTGACGAACACTACTCTGATGAAAGGCAAAGTCATGATACGAGGATGGAATATGTACAAAAAAATGGACGGCTTGACATATTCACACCTATGATGTGGTAACTAAGCAGAAAGCACTTTAACAAATTAGAAACACTGCAAGACACCATATGGAAGGTGCAATCAATATCACTCTGCCAAGTTGAAACTGTCTCGTCGTAGGTGGCGTTCATCAAACTAGAAGCAATACATGCTAGAAATCATATTCAAGACGCAAACCAATATCACACTGCCAACTAAAAGGTGTCCCATCATAAGTGACTCATGCAGGATACACAAGAAGAGTAGTTTCATGTAAGAACATGGTGTGATAGACAGATATAGTATGTACCAAAAATGGGAAAGCGTGTCATATTCACATGTATCATGTGTAAGCTAAGCAGATGCAGTTTACACTAATTAGGAGCAATACGAGCTAGACACCATATGCAACATGCAACCAGATATCACACTGCCAAGTTAGAGCAAGCACCTTGGATGGTGGAGTAGGGGAGCGGAGACTCGGACCTTGCAATGCACTATCAGTACAAGGAGAATCGGTACAGATGCTCCGTTTACATTGCTGCAGAGGACAACCATCATCGCCTTCCTTACTCTTTTCCTTCCTCTTTCTTGATTTTGCCTTGTCAAGTCAAACCCACAAGAAAAAGGAATAAAATTTGCTCTTCAGAACTCATTGATGCATGATACTGACGAACACTACTTTCATGTAAGGCAACCGCATGATAGGAGGATGGAATATGTATGAAAAATAGGACGGCATGACATATTGACATGTATGATGTATAAATTGTAAACTAAGCACAAGGTGCTTGAACTTGTTAGAATCGATGCAAGCTAGAAACCATATGAAAGATGAAACCAATATCACTCTGCCAAATTAAAAGGGTGACCTAACAAATGTATTTGACCAAATTAGAAGCAATACATGGAAACATGCTAGAAATAATATGCAATATGTAATGAATAAAGGTGACTCATCGTAAGTGATTGATGCAGGATACAGAAGAGAGGTAGTTTCATGTAAGAACAAGGTTAACACATAGATGTAGTGTGTACCAAAAATAGGAAGGCATGTCATATTCAAAGGTATAGTGTGTAAACTAAGCAGATGCAATTTACCCTAATTAGAAGCATTACAAGCTAGACACCTTATGCAAAATGCAACCACATATCACACTACAAAGTTAGAGCAAGCACCTGTGATGGTGGTGTAGGGGAAGTGCGGTCTTCAGGTACAGAGCTATGTTCAATATCTTCATTTAGGCTTGCTGTTTCTTGAGGATCATGTGGAGAGGATGAAATTGCATTCTTTATAAGAGTAATGCGTCTCATATTAACCCACGCGCATGACTGTCTCATCATAAGCAATAGATGCATGATACACAAGAACAGTAGTTTGATGTAAGAACATGGTGTGATAGGCAAATGTAGTATGCACCAAAAACAGGAAGGCGTGTCATATTCCCATGTATAATGTGTAAGCTAAGGAGATGCAATTTAACAAATTAGGAGCATTGATGAGGGATACACAAGAAAAGTACTTTGATGTAAGAACATGGTTAATAGAAAGACATAGTATGTACCAAAAATAGGAAGGCATGTCATATTCATAGGTACAATGTGTTAACTAAGAAGATGCAATTTACCCTAATTAGAAGCATTACAAGGTAGGCACCATATGCAACATGCAACCACATATCACACTGCCAAGTAAGAGCAAGCACCTGCGATGGTGTTGTGGGGGAATTGTGGTGATCAACTAGAGAGCTACATTGACTATCTTCATTTAGCCTTGCCGTTTCTTGAGAATTATGTGGGGAGGATGACAATGCACTCTTTAAATGAGTAGGGCGTCTCACAGTAACCCACTCAGGCGATTGTCTCATCATAAGTGATTGACGAGGGATACAAAAGAGCATTAGTTTGATGTACGAACATGGTTAATAGACATATGTAGTATGTATCAAAAACAGGAAGGCCTGTCATTATCAAAGGTATAATGTGTAAAGTAAGCAGATGCAATTTAACCAAATAGGAAGCAATACAAGCTAGACACCATATGCAACATGCAACCACATTTGACAGTGCGAAGTTAAAGCAAGCACCTGGGATGGTTGTGTGTGGCAATTGAGATCATCAACTGCAGAGCTACGTTTACTGTCTCCAACTGCTGACACTACACCCATTAGAGCGCTAAAACGCTTAGTGCTTATCTTCGAATTACACTGGAGCGACTTTTGTCTTTTCTTTTCTGCATTCATCAACACTGCATCAGTGTCTGAAATACCCATGCATAAAAAACAATAGTGTCAGTATGGGTGAAGTGTGTGCACAATTAGTACAGTGTAAAGGTAGCAGATAGCAGGTCGGTGAGAAATCAATGACGGGAGGCATATGATAGCTCTCCAACATGCATGGAACACTAAATTACTACAAGATTCTATGAAAATAACAGTCGACTGAAAGCAAATAGGTCTGTCCATTTTTTTCTGCACCGTTCGATGTACAAAGAACGGGCAGATCGCCTTCATCTACCTCCAGCCAGTCAGTGTTGACGATCTTCCTCGAAACGCCAGCGACCACCGGCCAGTATTCCTCCCACGCATGCGCCCTC